>NC_079195.1:210102731-210405231 GCF_029499605.1 Hyla sarda | reverse complement strand
GATCGCCAGACGGAGGAACGCAGCAAGATGTGTTCCCCTGTGTGTGCCAGTGCGGCGAGTACAATCATCCGGCGTCCAGACTGAGATGCAGGATGATTGTGAACTGTCCCATGGATGGGAACATTTCTTGCTTCTGTGGTGTCCCGGAACAGGACCTGGTACTGTCCCTTTGTCTAGAGTCCTCGCAGCCAGAGTCTCTCCATGACAATAGGGCTCTCCCTTAGGACTAACCCCTAGTCGCCTCATGTAAATGTTATTTAATGTACAAATAAATATATATTTAATATGTTATATAGGAATACCTCTGTATAGGACCTTAGAGGTCACATGTAGAGATGAGCAAACTTACAGTAAATTAGATTTGTCACGAACTTCTCGGCTCGGCGGTTGCTAACTTTTCCTGCATAAATTAGTTCAGCTTTCAGGTGCTCCCATGGGCTGGAAAAGGTGGATACAGTCCTAGGAGACTCTTTCCTAGGACTGTATCCACCTTTCCCAGCCCATGGGAGCACCTGAAGGCTGAACTAATTTATGCAGGAAAAGTCATCAACTGCCGAGCCGAGAAGTTCGTGACGAATCGAATTTACTGTAAGTTCTCTCATCTCTAGTCACGTGCTTTTAATTAATTGTATTATGGTTCAAGGACCTTTGGGTCATGTGATACCCAAAGTTCACTGGGTTCATAACTGACAGGTTCTGCTGACCAATGAGCTTTGCCCCTCCCCTTAATATATAAGGGGCTGCTGCCACTAGATTCTCTCTCTTAGTTCTGGATTATCAGAGAAGCACATCTCAGCACAAATCATCAATTCAAGCTAGGCCCAAAGCCTAAGAATCTGCAGCCACTAAACGTGCGTTACCAGAGGGTCAAGTTCTGGGGAAAAAAGTGCAGGAACTCACCCAAGATTTCCACTGAAGGGCCGGTCCTGCAGAACTACTGCTAATGGGAATGGTGTTCCTGCTGTGGAAAAAGTGCAGGAACTTAGTTCCCACGCGTTCCTGCAGGACTTGAGCCCTGTGCGTTACTCAAGCTCAAATTACGGAATCCTGTGTAACTACTAGAAACTCAAATCTCCTAAAAATAGTAGCACAGGGGCTAGCAATCAAAACTCATTGGTCCGGAGTCCCAGCAAACCTGTGAGGAACCTGTATCCCGGTTCACTCGTAAAAGACTGTTGTGTTACATGCCGTTGCATAAGATATGCAGTAAAGTTGCTTCAAGTTTACTTCAGAAAATCTGCTGTGGACATTCCGTTATTTCCCCCTCTCGTTTGGCGGTAGGACTATTACATTGAGGAAACCTCACCCTGGCGTCACGACAATTGAGGGTTAACACCAACATACCCGACACGATCACCTGCACCACCCCGTCACCACACTTCATTTTCGCTCCAGAGGACACTTATGTTTATAAAAGCTGGTAACCCCTTAGAAGGTGCCAGTACACCTTCAATAGTAGTGTTGAGTGCGAATATTCGAAATGCTAATTTTTACCGCACATATCGGCACTTCGTGATTTTGCGAATATTTAGAATAAAGCGCTATATAATCGTTTTTTTTTCTTCTTCACAGTACACTTCACAACAATGATGTGTACTGTGTAAAATCTAAAAAGTGATCATCCCTCCCGGCTTCCATCTTGTGGTCCAAAGAAGGCTCCAGTATTATTTACTGTGCGAGTCGGTGTGGAGCGCGAATATTTCGTATATGCGAATATGCAAATATTTGCGAATATCGGCACTTCTGGGGGACACTGATCCCTCCCTTCTCTTAGGTGAAAGATATAATCGCCCATGCGCACTATGCGTAATTCATTACGAATTTTTGCATGGAAAAAAAAAAGGGAACGAACATCGTGAATATGCGAATTTCGCGAACATAAGACGAATATTCATCCATATATATTTATTTGCGAAATATTATGAATTCGAATATGGCCCCTGCTGCTCATTACTATTCAATAGCCGACAGCTAGGTCTCCCAATCCTTCCATACACATGCATGGTTGGCTTGGCCAAACATTCATGTGTTCAGAATAAGGAGGGGAGGGGGGGTAAGCTACAGTCAGACAGTTCTAGCGGTGGCTTATTTCCCCGAAAACATAAAGGCTGACCAGGTAAAATACAACATGCTCGATCCTTCTCTATCCCTAATCTGGGAGTCTGCACAAAAGATATGAAATTCACCTCAGACAGCAGCAGATCATAGGAACGCACTTCGCAGGTCTTTTTTCACAGGTCTGCATTTCAAACAGGACATCGCCACCATTTAAAAATTCATTAAGGTCTGTTGCCGGGAAACCATTTTGCTGGTAGTTCTACGGAAAAAAGTCCAATATGAGTAAAACAAAGCAAGTGAAAATAATCTATTATAAGTAAATAAACGTTCTACATTACATGCCATTTTTTCTAGGATAAATTGCTGTAGATCAGTTTTCCAAACATTCAAACACAGTTATCAAAACCCGTCCAGAGGAAAAGTTGCCCAGTTGCCCATAGCAACCAATCAGATGGCTTCTTTCACTTTGCAGAGGCCTTGGTAAAAATGAAAGAAGCGATCTGATTGGTTGCTATGGGCAACTTTTCCTCTTGAAGGGTTTTGATCAATCTCCCCAATTGTCTTTCCAGCTGGTGCAAAACTACAACTCCCAGCATGCCCGGACAGCCTTCGGCTGTCCGGGCATGCTGGGAGTTGTAGTTTTGCAACAGCTGGAGACACACTTTTTGGAAAACAGTGTTCTAGATCTCATCTTAAAGGGGTTCCCCACTGCCTTAACCCACTTTTGGCAGTTCGTTAGTTCTGTGGCTATATGTTATTATGGCTTGTTTTCATGTTGCTAACGGTTCTGTATGTGGTGTTTTATAGAGATGAGCGAACTTACAGTAAATTCGATTCGTCACGAACTTCTCGGCTCGGCAGTTGATGACTTTTCCTGCATAAATTAGTTCAGCCTTCAGGTGCTCCGGTGGGCTGGAAAAGGTGGATACAGTCCTAGGAAAGAGTCTCGGACTGTATCCACCTTTTCCAGCCCACCGGAGCACCTGAAAGCTGAACTAATTTATGCAGGAAAAGTCATCAACTGCCGAGCCGAGAAGTTCGTGACGAATGGAATTTACTGTAAGTTCGCTCATCTCTAGTGTTTTACTTACCTTTCTTCCAGACCCGGAAGCTGGTTTCTTCATTTGCTTCCTGCCTTGCCTCGACCACTTTTCTTCTTTTCTTCTGCCGCCATCTTGCCATCGGGACGTCACCGTGGAGGGTGGTGTGTTGGAGGCCGGCCTGCCCCTCGCTCCGCTCTGAAGGTTTGCTATGGCAGTGTTTCCCAAGCAGGGTGCCTCCAGCTGTTGCAAAACTACAACTCCCAGCATGCCCAGACACCCGAAGGCTGTCTGGGCTTGCTGGGAGTTGTAGTTTCGCAACAGCTGGAGGCCCCCTGCTTGGGAAACACTGCCATAGCAAACCTTCAGGAGCAGTCCAGCGCTCCGGGACTCACCTCTGGCCAGGTTAAGGTTAACAATCCTCCAGCGCGTCGTCAGGCCCGATGCTGACATCACTATGGCACATAAGCAGATGATCCTCCGGAGCGAGGGCCAACTGCGCATGCGCCCATCACGGCATCCGATTCGCCAAAAGCAGCCCAATCCGCATTCAGCTTAGAAGAAGCTGAAAGTAAGGAGGGTGCGCACTGATGACGACAGAGAATTCCGTTGCGCGGGAGGCGGGCACGTACGGAGCGAGGGGCAGGCCGGCCTCCAACACACCACCCTCCACGGTGACGTCCCGATGGCAAGATGGCGGCGGAAGAAAAGAAAAAAAGTGGTCGAGGCAAGGCAGGAAGCAAATGAAGAAACCAGCTTCCGGGTCTGGAAAAAAGGTAAGTAAAACACCACATACAGAACCGTTAGCGACATGAAAAAAAGCCATAACAACATATAACCACAGAACTAACTAACTGCCAAAAGTAGGTTAAGGCAGTGGAGAACCCCTTTAAGACTTAGAATTGGCTGCAGTACCGTTTTTCACCACTGTTAACACTAATAGAATCTTATGCAACAGCGCCCCCAGCTGTAATGAAGTTTAGATCTAAAACCTTTTGTTCTCTACAAAGCATCTGAATATATATGTTTGACCATTTGATAAACTCACCTTAATGGTTTCATAGGAGTCCGTTATAAGTGCAATAAACAGGCTTAGAATCATGTAGATAAACAGACTCATGAAGGAATATAGGTACAGTCTGCTGAACAGCCACACCAGGGTGCTCTTCTGTTGGATTTGCGCAAAAGTGGCAAACATGTCATCTCCGTTGACCAAGGAAAAGAGACATTCAGCCACGGTGTTCAGATCCTCGAACTGTAACAAATAAGTCAGAGCTCTGTAAAAGTTTACTCTTCTCCTATATTAGGATCTAAAGAAATTCACAACAGGTAAGGAGTTCATAGACCTATCTCACAACATTTAAAGAGGTTATCCAGGAAAAAAACTTTTTTTAAATATCAACTGGCTCCAGAAAGTTAAACAGATTTGTAAATTACTTCTATTAAAAAATCTTAATCCTTTCAGTACTTATGAGCTTCTGAAGTTGAGTTGTTCTTTTCTGTCTAAGTGTCTCAGGAACCACCCAGTTTAGAAGAGGTTTGCTATGGGGATTTGCTTCTAAACTGGGCGGTTCCCGAGACACGTGTCATCAGAGAGCACTTAGACAAAAGAACAACTCAACTTCAGAAGCTCATAAGTACTGAAAGGATTAAGATTTTTTAATAGAAGTAATTTACAAATCTGTTTAACTTTCTGGAGCCAGTTGATATATAAAAAAAAGTTTTTTCCTGGATAACCCCTTTAAATTCTATATTATGGGACATTTTTAAAGAGGTCTTAAAATAACTTAGGGCGCCCTGATCACTCACCTTTTTACAGTTTCTTGATACGCCCTTCTATTCCCGAGATATGAGGGTTTATAGTTTGTCTGACTATGAACCGAATTCAGGGAATCAGTCAGATGGGCGTGAACTAACATTTTTTTAATAGGAGTGACTATCGGGTGATGGGCGGGATTATACAGTCAGGGGGTGTAAGTATTGTACATTTAGGGACGCGTCTGTTTAATACACAACCGGAGAGTATAAACCTGCCCACTCTATAGTCACTCCCATCATTAAAATCAAGTTCACACCCATCTGACTGATTCCCTTTAAGGGGTTCTCCACCATAAAGTGATTTTAGTATGTACCTGCCAGACAGCAATGGACATGCTTAGGAAGGATCTGCGCTTGTCTTGGGACTGAATGGTTATGTTGTGAGATTACCATAACGCTGCGGGTATCTTTTTTGGGAACTGGGTATTTCCTGTTGAAGTTCATTCCCTCAAATTACAAATCCCAAGGTTCCTTGTTTGTAAGGGAGAGGTCACTTTTCTCCCTCCCACACATCAGCCACATTACCCATTGAAACAAAAATGAGCTGCATACCATTCAAAAGACCAATGTTTTCTAACCAGGGTGCCTACAGCTTTTCCAAAAATACAATTGCAGAAGGATTTCTCTCGCACCCAGCGGTCACTCCACCTATTGAAGCAGGAGAGGCTGCCTTTGCACACCTGACTAGTGATGTAATGTCTCAATGCACTGCAACCTGGACAAACCAGAGACCTGAGTAAATTTGTATGCTGTTAAAAATAAGTGTTGTATGCTGTAAAAAATTTGTATGCTGTAAAAAATAGTGTTCAGCACTGTAGTGTTGAGCGGCATAGGCCATATTCGAATTTGCGAATATTCGCGAATATATGGGCGAATATTCGTCATATATTCGCGCATATTCGCATAGCCGTAATATGCTCATTTATTTTCGTGTATGCGAAAATTAACATGTAAACATTAGCATAGCAAATTCGCATATGCAAAAATTAGCATATACAGATTTTCGCCTATGCGAAAATTCGCACATCAATCTCACACAGTAGTATTAGAGCCTTGTTTACACCACACAAGCTGGAAGCAGAGAGGGATGATCACTGTGATGTGTACGAATATTCGTAATTACGAATATATAGTGCTATATTCGCGAATATGCGATATTCGCGAGCAACACTATTCAGCAGCATAGGCCATATTTGAATTCGCGCTTTTCGCGAATATATGGACAAATATCCGTAAATATTTGCGTTATATTGTTCGCATATGCGAAAATTCACATAGGCAAAAAATTGTGTAAACTAAAATTCTTTGTGTGAAAATTTGCACATGCGGAAATGTGCATATGCAAACATTTGCGGCAATAAAAAATTCACATGTGTGAAAATTAGCATATGCGAAAATTTGCATATGCTAATTTCCCCATATGCGAAACTTCGATCGCCAGTCTCACACAGTAGTATTAGAGCCTTCTTTACACCACACAAGCTGGAAGCAGAGAGGGATGATCACTGTGATAAAAATAAATAAAATGAATATTCGTCATTACGAATATATAGTGCTATATTCGTGAATATGCGATATTCGCGAGCAACACTACTCAGCAATGGTGGGGCAGAAGGTGGATACACTGAAATGTATTTAAATTTTAAAAGGGAGCCTGACCGCTCCGGCCTCTGCTGTTTATTTTTTTTATTTTTTATTTTTTTTGACAGGTCTCTCCCGATTAGAGATGAGCGAACTTACAGTAAATTCGATTCGTCACGAACTTCTCGGCTCGGCGGTTGCTGACTTTTCCTGCATAAATTAGTTCAGCTTTCCGGTGCTCCGGTGGGCTGGAAAAGGTGGATACAGTCCTAGGAAAGAGTCTCCTAGGACTGTATCCACCTTTTCCAGCCCACGGGAGCACCTGAAAGCTGAACTAATTTGGGCAGAATAAGTCATCAACTGCCGAGCCGAGAAGTTCGTGACGAATCGAATTTACTGTAAGTTCGCTCATCTCTACTCCCGATACATGTAAAGCAGGAGTGGAAAACATCCGGTCCTATATATTTTTTTGTGGTCCACCAGTGGCTACCAACTTGAGTGCCGAGAGGACGTGCCAGTATTCTGGAGGTGTAAATGGCAACAGGACGCACCTATGGATTAGCATCGCCGCAATTGTCCTAGAATGAACACCTGCCTGCAGTGACGTTGCCTATGGATGCCCCAAAGGTAGGGACACTGCCGGCCTCTAGTGGCTGCAGGAAGAAACTACCTGTGGCATAGAAACAGAAGATGATGACGGTGAGTCAGGGTCACCTTCACCTAAAATGTATTGGTTCAGATGTTGACTAGATCTACGTGGATGGTATTTAGGCAACTTACTGACTGCCTCACATCCCATCGTATTTTCTGTTTGCAATACAGACTTGTCTTTTGTTACTACACCAAGGTTGAAGACGCCGGTCCCTTTGGTTCCTTAACTGAAATAATTAGCAATTATAATCCCTTGTAATATCTCTAAAGTATCAGCTTATAGTGATCATCTATGCGCCAAATTGGTGGCGGAAATGGAGATCTATATCCTGCCGTTTAGACGCTGCACGTGCAGATTGACATTAATTACAGCTCTAATGGACAGGAGATGTGCTTCACTATATTACTACATTATTTACTGCTGTGCGGGGAATGCATCTTACGTGAATACATTAACCCACAAGGTTCCCATTATGGTGGGCAGTTTAACCCTTTATAGACATTTTCAGGGATTAAAAGCAAAGGTTGCTTGAGGTCTGTACATTATGACAGCGCTAATACTGTGGCAATTTAATGGTTTCACCATTTCATTTTAATGCACCAAGATAAGAAGGAGTCATTTTCTGAGCATTTTAACATTGAGAGCCTATACTTAATGGATGACTCCCTTTAATAAATGGAGGGGTTGTTTCCCCCATTATTCAGCTTACTCTTTTTTTTTTTTTTTCCCTCATTGCTGCATTCAGAGATCCATACATTTCTAACTCCAATTTAAAGGAGACTTTAGTGAAATATAACTTATGCAAACGATAGGGGATAAGTTATTGATCGGGGTGGGGGGGTGTCTCAGACCGCTGGGACCCCCTGCGATCTCCGCAACGGGGCCCCAGCAGTCTGCAGGAAGTGGGGGGGTGTCAACACGCCCCCCTTCATGTATCCCATAGAAATACATGGAAGGGGCGATTCCGGAAGACTGTCGGGGCCCAGTTTCGGCCCCCCTGCGGTCTATAACTTATCCCCTATTCTTTGGATAGGGGATAAGTTCTATTTCACTGCACTACTCCTTTAATTAAATGGCTCCTTACTACGTAAAGTAGTAATCTGGTATCAAAAAAACATATCCCCTATCAGCAGGTGATGCACAGAGCTACCCGAACACTGTATATCCAGCTCTCCCATATAGATTCATGGAGCGGCGTGTGTTGGCCACAGCTTTGTATCATGCATTCATGTAGATGGACGGGAGATCAGAGAGTCCCAGCGGCTGCATCCCCGCAATCAGACATCTTATTCCCTTATCCTTTGTATAGAGCAGTGGTCTTCAACCTGCGGACCTCCAGATGTTGCAAAACTACAACTCCCAGCATGCCCGGACAGCCAACGGCTGTCCGGGCATGCTGGGAGTTGTAGTTTTGCAACATCTGGAGGTCCGCAGGTTGAAGACCACTGGTATAGAAGATAAGATGTCTAGGGGCGGAGTACCCCTTTTGTATTGAATCATGCTCCTGCCATCACAAGACATTAATTTTCATACCTTAATTATGGTAAAACAGAGTAAAGTCAAGCGATGGAATTAAGATTCCGTTCCACCTATTAAAGAAATAATTTACGGACACAACTCTTATTGCTGGAAGGAGTTTAAAATATTAACACCACAAGATAGAGAGATATTGATTTTGTTCTCCAGGTGGGATGTCTGGATTTAGAGCAAACACCACAACGTTCAATTCTAAAACCCCTAAGATCACTATCCTTGACTACACAATACAACTCGTATGGCAGACTCGTATTCACTTTATACCTGCAGAGTAGTGTTGCTCACGAATATTCGCAATTCGAATGTTATTCGCGAATATCGCATATTCGCGAATTCGCGAATATAGCGCTATATATTCGTAATTACGAATATTCGTTTTTTTTTTTATTATTTTTTTTTTTATTATTTTTTTTTTTTTCACAGTACCCATCACAGTGATCATCCCTCTCTGCTTCAAGCTTGTGTGGTGTAAAGAAGGCTGTAATACTACTGTGTGAGACTGGCGTGCGGAAATTCGCATATACGAAAATTAGCATGTTAATTTTCGCATGCACGAATGTTCGCATATGCGAAAACAAACCGAGAAATATGTGAATATTCGCGAATATATGACGAATATTCGTCCATATATTCGCGAATATTCGCGAATTCGAATATGGCCTATGCCGCTCAACACTACTGCAGTGCCATAGTAAATTGGTTAAACTTTGGTTTGTTATAATCTGTTCTGTACATCGAAACTAGCACCAGCTGTGAGTTATGGTAAACGTAAATTGGTGATGAATCCGAAAACCTTTTTGTGACTTGCCGGTATGATTTACTCACCTTGGACTGTCATATATACTTGTTGACTATACAGTGGTCCCTAGTGTTGCTCGCGAAAATTCGCAATGCAAATTTTATTCGTGAATATCGCATATTCGCAAATTCGCGAATATAGCACTATATATTCGTAATTACGAATATTCGTATATTTTTTTAGTTTTTTTTTTAGTTTTTTCACAGTACACATCACAGTGATCATCCCTCTCTGCTTCCAGCTTGTGTGGTGTAAAGAAGGCTCTAATGCTACTGTGTGAGACTGGCGTGTGAATTTTCGCATGTGCGAAAATTAGCATATGCTAATGTTCGCATGTGCGAATTTCCATTTATGATAGTTTTTATATATGCTAATTTTCGCACATGCGAAAATACAACGCGAATATTAGGAATATGCGAATTTAACGAATATATGACGAATATTCGTCCATATATTCGCGAAATATCGCGAATTCGAATATGGCCTATGCCGCTCAACACTAGTGGTCCCTCAACATATGATGGTAATCCATTCCAAACGGACCATCGTTTGTTGAAACCATCGTATGTTGAGGGATCCGTGCAATGTAAAGTATAGGACAGTGGTCTACAACCTGCGGACCTCCAGATGTTGCAAAACTACAACACCCAGCATGCCCGGACAGCCGTTGGCTGTCCGGGCATGCTGGGTGTTGTAGTTTTGCAACATCTGGAGGTCTGCAGGTTGTAGACCACTGTTAGAGGAAGTTGTACTCACCTGTCCCCGCCGCTCCGGGCTCGTCGCTGCGTCCCCTACGCTCCGGTAAGGCCTCTGCTTCCCCAGCATCTGCGCTCTCCGTCGCCACCATCACGTCGCTACGCACGCCGCTCCTATTGGATGGCAGGACAGCCTGCGCAGCGACGTGATGACGACGATGCAGGGGATCCAGAGGAGGACGCGCCGGAGCCCCAAGGACAGGTAAGTGATCGTCAGCGGACCACACAGGGCACCGTAAACGGCTATCCGGTAGCAGCTGAAGCAGTCTGCGCTGCCGGATAGCTGTTTATGCGATGGCCCCGACATTAAAAAGCTGAGAGGCCATCGTATGTTGAAATTATCGTATGTCGGGGCCATCGTAGGTGGAGGGGTCACTGTATTTGTATGGTGTACTTTCCTTTTTACACAATTGTACCTTTGTTACTTTATAAATTGTTACTATATAAAATATGTTACAAAAACACACACACACACACACATTAGGCCAGGTTCACAACATGGAATTTCCGTTTGGAACTTCTGCCGGAGATCCCTAGGAGGGCGCTTGAACCGAGTGGACTGCACTGCCCATAGACGGCAATGTATTTCTGAGTCAATTCGGAGAAAGGATGTTCACATATACACACACATTCTTTCGGCGGATCCACTCAGAAATGCTTTGCCGTCCATGGGCAGTACAGGCCACTCTGTCCTAACCCCGCCCTTTGGATCTCTGGCGGAAATTCCAACCAGAGATTCCATGATGTGAACCTGACCTTAGAGTAATGCTTTAAAGGGGTTATCCAGGAATAGAAAAAAACAGAGCTAATTTCTTCAACAACCATTCCCCGTCTGTCTCCAGGTGGGGTGTGGTTCTGCTGCTCATTTCCATTGAAGTGAATGAAGCCAAGTTGTAATACCGCACCCAACCTGGGGACAGACGGGAAGCTGTTTTTTTTAAAGAAATCTCTATTTTTCTATTCCTGGATAAACCTTTTAAAGAGCATTTCTAATTTCAGAAAATAATAAGAAAAAAAATCTTGACTTTTTTTTTTCTCTAAATGTCTCTTTTGGCCCGATGGTATTTGTAATCCACCAGCATCATCTACTGCCCCCTATTGCCAATAATATGGATCTGAACATATGAGTAAATCTAACAGTTCATGTGATCGTACCTTTTCATGGTAAGGACCAAGCACTATCCAACCACAGAAAGTATATCCGAGGTAAATCATTCCTGCGCAGCAGCAAAATCTTAACACTTTGGGAAATGATGCCTGCATGGTCAATATCAGCACCTAGAAGAAAGAAGCATTTTGTATGCATATTATGATGGGCTCAGGAAAAAAAGGAAAAAAAAGGAGCGAAAATCTGAGTTTCCTTCCATTTTCAATGTAGAATTTTTATTTTATTTTTTTTCCCACTAGCAGCAACACCATTCTTGCTCCAAACTGTATCTGATAATGCAGCGGAACCCCATTGGTCGTAAATAATGATTAGTGTTGAGCGGCATAGGCCATATTCGAATTCGCGAATATTCGCGAATATATGGACGAATATTCGTCATATATACGCGGTTATTCGCATATTCGTTATATCCTCGTTTTATTTTCGCGTATACGGAAATTCTCATATACGAAAATTAACATATGTTGGTATTCGCATATACGAAAATTAACATGCTATTTTCGCATATACGAATTTCCACATATGTTAATTTTCGAATATGTGAATTTTCGCATACGTGAAAATAAAACGAGAATATAACGAATATGCGAGTATTCGCGAATATATGGCGAATATTCATCCATATATTCGCGAATTCGAATATGGCCTATGCTGCTCAACACTAGTGATGTGTAAAAAAAAAAAAAAGAGAATATTCGTAATTACGAATATGTAGCGCGAATATTCGCGAATTCGCGAATATAGCGCTATATATTCATAATTACGAATATTCGTTTTGTTTTTTTCTTGTTTTTTTTTTTTGTTCACAGTAAACATCACAGTGATCATCCCTCTCTGCTTCCAGCTTATGTGGTGTAAGAAGGCTCTAATACTACTGTGTGAGACTGGTGCTCGAAAATGCGCATATGCGAAATATTACATATGCTAATATTCGCATATGCGTATTTTCGCTTACGTTAGTTTAAGTATATGCAATTTTCGCATTCTTTGAATATTCGCATATGCGAAAATAAACGCGCATATCCGCGAATATGACGACTATTCGTCCATATATTCGCGAATATGCGCGAATTCGAATATGGCCTATGCCGCTCAACACTATTTTCCAACCAGTGTGCTCCCAGCTCTTGCAAAGCTACAACTTCTAGCATGCTACGAGATGTAGTTTTGCAACAGCTGGAGGCACACTGGTTGGAAAACACTGCCTTAGACTCTCCGCATCAAGTAGGGCACATGTTAAAGTACTCTGGTGGGGGGGAAAAATGTCACAAAAACTTAAACAGATTAGTAAATGACGTCTATTTAATAATCTTAATCCTTCCAGTACTTATCAGTAGTGTTGCTCGCGAATATTCGCAATTCGAATTTTATTCGCGAACAGCTGCTGTATGCTCCAAAGGAAGTTGTGTTGTTCATTCCAGTCTGACCACAGTGCTCTCTGCTATGCTCACACAGTGGGAAATGTGCAAAATGTCCGTCCGGAAAATACGGTTAGAGATTCTGCACATGTGCATGTTCCGCCAGTGCTAGGACCGCTCAGAAATGCGCCATCTCAATAGACAGCAATGCATTTCCGAGAGTATGTGCAGAAACAAAGAACCTGTTCATGTTATCTGCGGATGCCGAGATCAGGATTTCAGCGGCAGATGTTTCTGCTGCAGAAATCCCACCGCATGCAAAGTGCAGGAGAATCCCATTATAATTAATGGGAATTCAATTTTTCCGGCGGATTCCGCTTTGGAAATTCAGCCATGTAAACATGGCCTAATAAAGTTGTTTTGTTTTGCTTGTGTTTTTTTATTTTTATCTAAAATCATTTTTATTTGTTGCGCTTTTGGCTCTGTATTGGATCCATTTTTGTTCCGTAACTTCTTATAAGTTATCTGTTTCCGTCAGTATTTGTTGAATTAGGTTTTAATAATTTTTTAATAATTTTTTAAAATAAAAATGCACAGAGTTTTACAAAAAAAATAAAAAAAATAAATAAAGATATCTTGCTCCTAGCAATCAGTCACAGCGCAGACTTCATAATTTACACAGGTTCTGGTTAAATGAATGCTGAGCACCGATTGGTTGCTATGGGCAAATCACTCCAAATTTTTGTTTTGGACGGATTAAAAAATCTGGGGCATTGGATTTTATGGAATTCTGTAGAAAAACTGCTGGTAGTCTGCATAGGGTAAAACCTTATGGCTGTAATTTTGTGTTTTGGGTATTTTTTGTTTTTCTAGCTGTAAATCTGCATCAATTAATGGCTAAAATAAAGCCACAGTGTTTCAGCTATTTTTTGCCTTCACCAAAGAAAAAAAAAAAAAAAAAAAAAAAAAAAAAAAAGGGCATGACTATAAAGGATTAGGGGACAGATTTTTCGAGACCTGTGCTGAGGAAAAATTGACCAGTTGCCCATAGCAACTAATCAGATCATTTCTTTCATTTTTGAAAAGGCAAAAAACAGCTCAGTTTACATTTCTCAAATTCAATTAAACTGTTGGAAGGCCACACCCCCTTTACACTAGGCCCTACCTACTTGGCGATTGGGGGAGGGGGCCATAAATCAGCGTTTAGGGGCGGGGGGGCTTGCGCAAAAATGTACTCCTTTTCTATTACAAAAAAAAAAAGGTGTCGAGTAATAGTCAATTTAGGGCTATGTTCACACAGCGTGAACACGGGCGGACACTCTGCAAATAGCGGGCTCTGGCTGGAACATGACGGTGCTAGGACTGCTCGGAAATGCATCTCCATAAATGCCAATGCATTTTGGAGTGGTTCCGTCTAAATTTTTTTGACTGAGGCCGGAATTGGGATTTCTGCGGCAGACATTTCGGCCATGGGAATTCAACTGTGTGCACGGAGCAGCAGAATCCCCCCACAATGGGACTCGTCTTGTGAACACGACTTTACTCACGTCCTTACAAAGACGTTTCAGTCGGCGCCCACAGGATAAAGATGTATAAAGCTTTCAAACTCACGTTATACTTTTGGAAGTAACCCAAGTATCGAATGACGCCAACCCAAACCAGTAAGGTGGATGTCCCGAGAAGAAGACTGCACACATCATACGAGGTCAGGTTCTACAGGGATAAGAAGGAGTAACACAATGTATTAGTACACAAACTTAGCATGTGGAGGTGGTAACATCCATTACCCCTTAGAAGGGTTGTGCTATCTCTAGTTATAACTAGTGTATCGCAGGGGGTCTGAACACTGGGGCCCCCCCCCTGTTATCTCTAAAACAGGGACCCGGTCTCCCATAAGTCTGACGCTGATGAACACACACTAATACACTATGACCACATTGTGGGAAAAGGGGCGATAGGGTGACAAGGAGTTTCCTGTGTCTGATCCAGGGTTTACAAACCAGGGTGTCTCCAGTTGTTGAAAAACTACAACTCCCAGCATGCCTGGACAGCCAGAGGCTATATAATACTCTATAATAGGAAATTTAGCAAAAACATTTTTTTATATTACAAGAAATAATAATAATTCAAAGTAATGATCTTTAAAATGAATATAAATTATATATATATATATATATACATATATATATATACATATATATATACATATATATATACATATATATATATACATATATATATATATATATATATATATATATATATATATATATATATATATACATATACGCACACACACACACACAGTGACCCCTCGACCTACGATGGCCCTGACATATGATAATTTCAACATGCGATGGCCTCTCAGAGGCCATCGCATGTTGAAGGCAGCATCATCATACGATGCTTTTTTATGTCGGGGCCATCGCATAAACAGATATCCGGCAGCGCAGACTGCTTCAGCTGCCGCCGGATAGCCGTTTACGGTGCCCCGTGAGCTCTGGTGATGTCACCTGTCCTCGGTGCTCCGGCGCGTCCTCTTCGGGATCCCCTGCATCGTCGGCGCTCTCCGTCAACGTCATCACGTCGCTGCGCACGCCGTCCAGTCATCCCGTGATGGCGGCGACGCAGAGCGCGGATCCCGGGGAAGCAGAGGCCTTGCCGGAGCGTCGGGGACACCTCGGTGACGCGGCGACAGCGATGGATGGCGACATCCCGGGCAGCGGTGACGGTCCGGAGCAACGGGGACAGGTGAGTACAACTTCCTCTAACAGTGGTCTACAACCTGCGGACCTCCAGATGTTGCAAAACTACAACACCCAGCATGCCCGGACAGCCAACGGCTGTCCGGGCACGCTGGGTGTTGTAGTTTTGCAACATCTGGAGGTCCGCAGGTTGTAGACCACTGTCCTATACTTTACATTGCACAGATCCCTCAACATGCGATGGTTTCAACAAACGATGGTCCGTTTGGAACCGATTACCATCGTATGTTGAGGGACCACTGTATAACATATTATATATATATATATATATATATATATATATATATATATATATATATATATATATATATATATATATATATATATTATATATACACACACACACACACACACACACACTTAGGTTACTTTTTCAGACCTTTTTTCTCTTGTGGTGGCCCAGTACAGGAGTTGCACCCCTGTACCCTTGCGGTCCTGTCAGGCAGACTCCATGTCAGTGACCCCTGGGCCCCCCTATACTTGTCTTATGTATGATCTTAAGTGCCTATGTTATTTAGTGTAATGCACCTATATTGATGTATGCCTTTAAGTATTGTGGTGATTATTTAAGTGTCATTGTAACAACCAGGGAAGGTACCAGTGACCATGTGACCTACAGGGTGACCTATGGGACCCCTCCAGAGTCTCCCCCATATAAGCCCTGGGTGGAGCTTTCTCTGTCTCTTTGAGTCTTTGCTGAGCTACAGTGAGGTCAAGTCCTGAGAGAGTCTGGTGTCCTACAAAGGCCCAAAGTCTACCACGCAGCCACGGATCCACAAGTCTACTGCCCCACAGGTGAAAGTCAAAACCTGGTAAGATTCAAACGGGGTGAAGTCTGTCATAGTCCGTCTCAGTCAAGTCAGCGTGGCCCTGCATCAAATTCTCCAAGTCCACTATAAGCCCTGTGGTCTCTGAAGTCACTGGTCACCTCCTTGGGCCTAGACAGACTGTAGAGACTGTTACACCGGTCTGACTCAGTAAAGCTGCCGTTGTTCCGTAACTTGGCATCGGAGTCATTATTTGCATCGGTGCCCAGCCCAGGATCCAGCAGAATACCTTTGGGTGGTGTATAGGATAAACCGCGCCCTGGTGTCAAGAACACAAGGGGTTAATGCCATCTGCCCCTAGGGTAATTCCATCTGCCCTCATCACACACTCTGCATTTAGAAGTTTATGCATTTTCTTATCAATCCCTCCAAAAATGACCCTCCTCTCACAAAGACAGAAGATCTAGAACCCTCCACCCCCAATTTCCTATAAAACGTGTTATCCAGTAATAAAAATTAAAAAAAATAAAAAATAAAAAATAAATTGAAGCTAATTTCTTCCAAAAACAGCACCACTCCTGCCCTCAGGTTGTGTGTGGTATAACATCTTGACTCCATTCACTTTAATAGAACTGAGCTGCAATACCACACTCAACCTGAGGACAGGTGAGGTGCTGTTTTTTTATTTTATTTATTTTTTATCCTGACTAACCTCTTCTATCCTTTTAGAAACTTACCTTGGCTTTAATCTCCATCTTCATCACAGATCCGATGATGGTCATCAAATCACTAATGATGACCATAACGTACCAGCCATTTATGAACTCCCATCGATCAGCCGAGCACACGCGACGATTGTATTTACTCGAGAAAAAACGCACAAACCTCTGCAATGAGATAAGAAAATTTTAATAAAGGTTTGTTTATTTTTTATTTTTTTATTGAATCATCCCTAATAGAGATGAGCGAACAGTGGCTGGAAAAGGTGGATACAGTCCTAGGAAAGAGTCTCCTAGGAATGTATCCACCTTTTCCAGCCCACGGGAGCACCTGAAAGCTGAACTAATTTATGCAGGAAAAGTCATCAACTGCCGAGCCGAGAAGTTCGTGACGAATCGAATTTACTGTAAGTTCGCTCATCTCTAATCCCTAATAAAAGGACACATTTGCATGTGTGAAAAATGTATATTTGGGTGGAATTGTTTCCTAAATTTCCATTTTCAATGAAAACCAAGCAGAGTTCCTAAAGGGGTACTCCGGTGGAATTATTATTATTTTTTTAAAATCAACTGGTGCCAGAAAGTTAAAACAGATTTGTAAATTACTTCTATTAAAAAATCTTTATCCTTCCAGTACTTTTTAGCAGCTGTATGCTACAGAGGAAGTTCTTTGCTTTTTGAATTTCTTTTCTGTCTTGTCCACAGTGCTCTCTGATGCCTGTATCAGGAACTGTCCAGAGCAGGAGAAAATCCCCATAGCAAACCTATGCTGCTCTGGACAGTTTATGACACGGACAGAGGTGTCAGCAGAGAGCACTGTGGACAAAGACGAAAAAGAAATTAAAAAAGCAAAGAATTTCCTCTGCATACAGCTACTAATAAGTACTGGAAGGATAAAGATTTTTTAATAGAGGAAATTTACAAATCTGTTTAACTTTCTGGCACCAGTTCATAAAAAATAAAAAAAATAAAAGTTTTCCACTGGAGTACCCCTTTAAAGACAATAAAGTGAATTTGCAAGCTACAACTACAATAGGGTATATGAAATTCTGCTCAAAACTGAGAACGGCAGCATAAAAGTCTATTAAAGAGTATTTTATATTATTTATATACTGTTACTAAGACTAATGTTTTATATGCCTGTACTGTATTTGCAGGACAAATAACACAATCTGTTCTTCCCTTTTACCTTTTTCAATGGGAGAGTCCAGAAATGATGACCACTTGTACGTAGTGTTGCTCGCGAATATTCGCAATTCGAATATTATTCGCGAATATCGCATATTCGCGAATTCGCGAATTCCGCGAATATAGCGCTATATATTCGTAATTACGAATATTCGTTTTTTTTAAATTTTTTTTTTTTCTTCACAGTACACATCACAGTGATCACCCCTCTCTGCTTCCAGCTTGTGTGGTGTAAAGAAGGCTGTAATACTACTGTGTGAGACTGGCGCGTGGAAATTCGCATATACGAAAATTAGCGTATGCTAATTTTCGCATATGCGAATTTCAGCATATGCTAATTTTTGCATGCGCGAAAATAAAACGAGGATATACCGAATATGCGAATATTCGCGAATATATGACGAATATTCGTCCATATATTCGCGAATATTCGCGAATTCGAATATGGCCTATGCCGCTCAACACTACTTGTACGCCCCTAAAGCAGTGTTTCCCAACCAGGTTGCCTCCAGCTGTTGTAAAACTACAACTCCCTTCATGCCCTCCCCATCCCCACATGCACTAGCTCATGTATTCTGCAGGGGGACACTTGCCCAACCCTTTTCTCCTTTCATATCCAGAGTCAACTGAGTTGGGAGGTGACTGTTAGTGTTGCTCGCGAATATTCGCAATTCGAATATTATTCGCGAATATCGCATATTCGCGAATTCGCGAATTTCGCGAATATAGCGCTATATATTCGTAATTACGAATATTGTTTTTTTTTTTTTTTTTTTTTCTTCACAGTACACATCACAGTGATCACCCCTCTCTGCTTCCAGCTTGTGTGGTGTAAAGAAGACTGTAATACTACTGTGTGAGACTGGCGTGCGAAAATTCGCTTAATTTTCGCATACACGAATATTCGCATATGCGAAAATAAAACGGACATAACGAATATGCGAATATACGCGAATATATGACGAATATTCGTCCATATATTCGCGAATATTCGCGAATTCGAATATGGCCTATGCCGCTCAACACTAGTGACTGTACACATAAATCAGTGTTTCCCAACCAGGGTGCCTCCAGCTGTTTCAAAACTACAATTCCGGCATGCCGGAAGTTGTAGTTTTGCATCAGCTGGAGGCACCCTGGTTTGGAAACACTGGTCTAATCATTTTAATGCACCGTTCTCTATTGACAGCAGCATCTATAGGGTGAAACGGCCACGGAGTTACTAAATAATGACAACTTTTAACCCCTGACAGTTTCCCAACCAAGGTGCTTCCAGCTGTTGCAAAACTACAACACCCAGCATGCCGGACAGCCAAAGGCTGTCCAGGCATGCTGGGTGTTGTAGTTTTGCAACAGCTGAAGGCACCCTGGTTAGGAAACAATGTCTTACAGATATAGCTATTTAAAGGGGTACTCCACTGGAAAACATTTTATTTTTTAAATCAACTGGTGCCAGAAAGCTAAACAGATTTGTAAATTACTTCTATTAAAAAAAATCTTAATCCTTCCAGTACTTATGAGCTTCTGAAGTTGAGTTGTTCTTTTCTGTCTAAGTGCTCTCTGATGACACCTGTCTCGGGAACCGCCCAGTTTAGAAGCAAATCCCCATAGCAAACCTCTTCTAAACTGGGTGGTTCCTGAGACACGTATCATCAGAGAGCACAGTTTCAGCTGCTGTTATGATCCAAAGGAAGTTATTTTCTTTTTGAATTTCCTTTCTGTCATGACCACAATGCTCTCTGCTGACACCACTGTTCATTTTAGGAACTGCCCAGAGCAGGATAGGTTTTCTATGGGGATTTGCTCCTACTCTGAACAGTTCTGTAAATAGACAGAGGTATCAGCAGAGAGCACTGTGGTCAGACAGAAAGGAAATTCAAAAAGAAAAGAACTTCCTGTGGATCATACAGCAGCTGATAAGCACTGGAAGAATTAAGATTTTTTAATAGAAGTAATTTACAAATCTGTTTAAATTTCTGGCACCAGTTGATTTAAAAAAAAAAAATATATATATACATGTTTTCCAGTGGGGTACCCCTTTAAGATAGAAGGTTTAGTTGCAGCTGTGGGGCAATGGGTCGGGGGTATTATACATGACATGTGATACTGTGGGGTCCCTTTTTGCATCAGAGTTTAGGTAGATCAAGTAACGGCCTGTGTATTTTTACATGTATATGTGAGGGATATCAGCTGGAGGGGCAAGCTGTGCATAACTAGCTTGCCCCCAGACTGGTGAGCAGTTAAGGGGTTAAGAAATATACAGGCAAGGTTTTTAGCCCCCTCCCCCACCTGTAAAACTTGTTGGTAACTATAGTGGTATGTCCCATGGGTGGGGGGGGAAGGAGTGCACCAATCATGGGTGTAATAGTTTCCCGGGCTTTCAGGGGCCCTCCCCTGGGTACTTATAGCTGTGGTGCCTCCCTTCCCCCCTCAATCTGCCCAGGACCCAGAGTTTTGCCCTCCCTCCCTTTTTGTATCTCTGTTTATTGTAAGTCACAGCTTGGCGGTAAGAAGACGGTGAAAGCGGGGTCAACCCGGGGTAGACTTCCACACAGGACAGTGTGGCAGCACCTCTCGGGTTGGTAAGAAGCCAATCGGTGTCTTTGTTACAGTTAAATTGTTATCTATATAAATAATTTTATAAATAAAGCTGTGGCCGATCCCCACCCACGGAAAAGTTGAATTGTTGTTGTGTCAGTTATTATTTAATTAATTATTGTAATAAGGGGGAGGAGTAGTTATAGCTGCTAGGAGCTAATTGGGTCTCAACAGTCTTCTCTGCCCCTGTACAGTACAGTTCACACACACTTACCTTTTGCAGCCTTACAGCCAGAATGATGGATCGAGTACAGAGAATGAGAGAGGTCAGACACGCCAGGATGACAAACCCATCGAAAACCAGGATGTAATGATTGTTCTTCTGAACTGCAAAAGGGAACAAAACCTGCTTGAAGCCCATTAACCCCTTAAATGGGCACTCTCATTAAAACAAAATTTTTGCTATTGCACTCTTTATGGTAAATTAAAAAAAATATTTCTAATGTACGGTGTTTAAAAAAAATAAAATAATAAAATGATGTTTTATTTGTGTTTTAAAAAGCTGCTACTAGGTGTCTCCCTAGTTGTCCAGAGCACATTTCCCCCCATCTCTTGCACAGACTTTGGACTCCTGCTGGCCTGGCAGAAGTCCAAAATCAGGAAATGCTGAGAGGGGTGTGTGCAGCCTTATCCAATCATAACTCATCTCACACACTGAACTGCTCTGGGCTGTGTGTAGCAGAGTGAGGGAAGAAGTTCTCTCCTGTATGGCTTCAGATGATGTCACGCCTGCTGGGGAACGCCCCTTCCCAGTCTGTGAATCTGACAGACTGAGCAGAAAACACAGAGAAATATCAAGATAGAAAACTAAAAAATAATAAAAATAAAGGCAGGGGGTGGTTTATCATGATGGGGCAGTGAACTGGAAGGATTAGAAAATTTAACAAGATCATGAGAGGTACTCTTTAAACGGACACCGTTATTTTAGGGAGATTTAAAAAAAAAATTAATAAAAAACATTTCCCCATTGACGCTGTCCGAAAATCAAAACATTTTTTATGTCATAGTTATGCGACCATTTTGGTGAACATATAATATAGTGTAAAATGTTTTAATGATTTATTACTAAGGGATAGAGGAGAGTATAAAAAAACGTAAATGTAACTTCTTGTTGTTGTATAAACACGAAGTGAACTTTATTGTACGGGCTGATAATTTACTGACAACTTTTGCACAATAAAAAAAACACTTTGCAAAAGTTCATCAAATTCTGAAAGTCTGAAGGGGCTTGAGTTCTTAGGGGCCCCCAGACTACCCATATCTATGATGAGGTTGGAGTATAAGAGGTTGGGCCAATTAGGCATTAAAGAAGAGATCCCATGAGGATTAGTATAGAAAAACTTATCCCCTACCCGCAGGAGAGGGGATAAGTTTTAGATCGTGGGGGGGGGGGGGGGCGGTCGCTGTGACGGGGCCCACCACGCCGCCTCCATATATTTCTATGAGAGAGCCAAAGATGGTTGAACGGCTCCCCCATAGAAATATATGGAGGAGGCATGGAGGCCCCCGCTTCGGGCGGAGGTCGTGACCTCTGTGGGAGAGCCGGGGCTTCCTACAGGAGATCGCAGGGGGTCACAGCGCTCGGACCTCCCGCGATCTAAAACTTAACTTGCATGTGACTTCTCCTTTAAAAAGAGATATTCTCATTCTATTTCTATTCTATTTTGGTCAGTAAGGCTGGTTCAAACCAGGAGGGGAATGGACACACATAAAAATTAAAAAATTATGGAAAAATTTCCATTTGTTTTGGACCTACTCTTGGTTTTGGCTGAAAACACTTTGGGGGAGATTTATCAAAACCTGTCTAGAGGAAAAGTTGCTGAGTTGCCCCTAGCAACTAATCAGATCGCTTCTTTCATTATTCATAGGCCTTTTCAAAAATGAAAGAAGCGATCTGATTGGTTGCTATGGGCAACTCAGCAACTTTTCCTCTGAACAGGTTTTGATACATCTCCCCCTTTGTGTGAACATCGCCTGGCTCTGCAGTACTACTGTTTTGCATTGTATTTAGGAATGTCAGGACCTACCTGGTATATGTTGACAGCAGACCTGGGGTCCTTTTTTGGGATACATTCACACGCTGGTAACTAGCAGTGAGTTTCCCGCTGCAAGTCATGCCAATTATCTGAACTGGTCTGCTGGCAGTCTGTACATCTGACACTATTGCGGACTATCCTCTGACCCATACAAGTGAATGGTAGCGTAACTCGCCGCAAGTTACCAGACGTGAACGTATAGACTGCTCTGCATTCCGTGCGGTGTCCACAGAAAGTATGAACAGGATCCTTCTTTCTGCGGACACAGAAAACAGAATTTCCGTGCCGGAAACAACTGACACGGAAATGCTGCCTCGTGCACAGCAGAATCCTGTTTAATTTAATGGGACCCTGCTGCAGCGGAATTTCTGTGAGGACATTCCAAGCGGAATTCCACATGGAAATTTCGACACATGAACATAGCCTTAGGTACCAAGGGATTAAAAAGCTAGGACAAGCGTTATCCTTGATCCTTCCTATAATAAATACTGCTGACGCTATCTGCAGACAGTGTGGTCACAGTTCCCTATACAGTGATCCCTCAACTTACAATGGCCTCAACATACAATAGTTTCAACATACAATGGTCTTTTCTGGACCATTGTAACTTGAAACCAGACTCAACATACAAAGCTATGGAATCTGCAAAACATGTCAATGGCTGGAAGAACCGACCAATCAGAATGGACATTTCACTGGTAAAACCCTTGTATTCCTAAAGTGTATGCACTGACTGTTGTCTGGTAGTGCCCCCTACAGTACAGGGAGGTATTACATGTTCTGTACTCTTTACCTGTATTACTTAAGTGTATGCACTGACTGATGTCTGGTAGCGCCCCCTACAGTACAGGGAGGTATTACATGTTCTGTACTCTTTACCTGTATTCCTAAAGTGTATGCACTGACTGATGTCTGGTAGCGCCCCCTACAGTAGAGGGTAGTATTACAAGTTCTGTACTACTTTTAACCTATGCCATGGTTAGCTGCTCCTTTGGACACCAAGTAAGGGCGGCTCCATTTAACTTTTTTTTTTTAGGGCATGATGTGTACTGTAGAGGACCCTGAAAAAGCTCCTGTCCTCTACATAGACCAGGGTTTCCCAACGAGGGTGCCTCCAGCTGTTGCAAAACTACAACTCCCAGCATGCCCGGACAGCCTTTGGCTGTCCGGGCATGCTGGGAGTTGTAGTTTTGCAACAGCTGGAGGCACCCTCGTTGGGAAACACTGAAATAGACACCGATTTACAGCTCCCAGCAGATCTTTCTTACTTTTATATGTAAGGATTTGCTTTATCTATATTAGTTATCTACTTATTTTTCTTTAATCCTCACTTTTTCCTATTTTTGGATGACATTTTGGCAGCTTCAGAACCAATTACCAGGTTTCCATAGAGTTCTGGTCTCAACATACAATGGTTTCAACATACAATGGTCGTCCTGGAACCAATTAATATTGTAACTTGAGGGACTACTGTATATGGATTTAGTAACATGTAAAAAAAATAAAATAAAAATAAACACAGGCAACAGTAAAGAGTGTATAAGGGCAGATTTACACTACATCTGTAGCGAGTGTCCGCTCGGAGGTGAATTGTTCCATAGACAGCAAATGCATTTCTAAGCGGATTCCGCTGAGTGAACACCTTCATTTTTTTTAGCGGAGTACAGGATCTGGAATTTCTGCAGTGGAACATCCACCACGGAAATCCCGTTGTGTGAATGGTGCAGTAGAATTCAATGGGAGGCTGCTGCACTGGATTTTCCATAGAGGAAATTGGCTTGGAAAATACATAGTGTGAATGAGCCCTAAGAGGAATAGGCCCGTTCACACTACTGAATTTCCATCCGGACAGTAAGCAATGTCCTATTCACCACTGCACAGAGCAGGCACTTCTCCAGCGGGTTTCGCCTAAAGACTGAACATGTTAAATTTTCCAGCGGAATCCAATTTTGGGTCGGAAGTTCAGCTCCAGAACTTCCGTTGTGTGAATCTCGCAGCAGACTCCAATTTAGAAAAATGGGAGTCTGCTGCAAATGGAATCCATTTGAAAATGTCCTAGTGCGATTGGGCCCCAAGACTGGAGCGCTTTACCCTGCAGAATTAAAGGGGTGACTTACTGGAGCCAGATATGTGCCAGTCTTTACAGTCTTGAATGGTAGCGTCGCTATCAAAGTAAATCTTGACTTTGCCACTATGGGCCTGGTTATTGAAGGTTATCTGAAAAGAGTAGGAAATATAAAAATTATTTACTTTATCAACAGATATTCTTTTGGTGGGGGGGGGGGGGGGGAACAGTTAAGAAAAAAAAACAAAAAACTATATACATTTAAAATGGACAATTTATCCATCCATCCAAAACATGCGAAGGCTGCGTTCACATTACGTTTTGACCATACAGTGACCCCCCGACCTACGATGGCCCCGACATACGATCATTTCAACATACGATGCTTTTGTATGTCGGGGCCATCGCATAAACGGCTATCCGGCAGCGCAGACTGCTTCAGCTGCCACCGGATAGCCGTTTACGGTGCCCCGTGTGGTCCGCTGACGATCACTTACCTGTCCTCGGCGCTCCGGTGCGTCCTCTTCGGGATCCTCTGCATTGTCGGCGCTCTCCATCGTCGTCATCACGTCGCTGCGCACGCCGTCCCGTCATCCAATAGGAGCGGCGTGCGTAACGACGTGATGGCGGCGATGGAGCACGTGGATGCCGGGGAAGCAGAGGCCTTGCCGGAATGTCGGGGACACCTCTGGGACGCGGCGACAGCGATGGACGGCGACATCCCGGGCAGCGGTGACGAGCGGTGACGGTCCGGAGCGGTGGGGACAGGCGAGTACAACTTCCTATACCAGTGGTCTTCAACCTGCGGACCTCCAGATGTTGCAAAACTACAACTCCCAGCATGCCCGGACAGCCGTTGGCTGTCCGTGCATGCTGGGTGTTGTAGTTTTGCAACATCTGGAGGTCCGCAGGTTGTAGACCACTGTCCTATACTTTACATTGCACGGATCCCTCAACATACGATGGTTTCAACAAACGATGGTCCATGTGGAACGGATTACCATCGTATGTTGAGGGACCACTGTACAGTCACCAAATTCAGCTGGAAGGAGTGAAAACCGGACCCGGCCCGTATATATTTGAATAAGCTGACCGGAGTGAGATAATGACTCCGGTCGGCTCATTTTTGGCCCGTATCCAGTTTTGTGACCGGACCTAAAACCGTGGTATGCCGCAGTTTTAGGTTCAGGGTCACAAAACCGGATACGGGCCAAAAAATGAGCCGATCGGAGTCATTATCTCACTCCGGTCAGCTCATTCAAATTAATGAGATACGGGTTGGGTCCGGCTGGGATACGGGAGCGCCCGGTTTTCACTCCCCCAGCCAGATCCGGTAACTGCATCGTCAAATCGTAGTGTGAACCCAGCCTAACCCATTTATAGGGAAAACTAACAAAATTAAAGTATTCATAGAAAATTGAGTCTTAGAATATGTTCACACTGTGGAATTTCCGTTCGGAATCCCTCAGAAGAATTCCGACAAAATTTACTGCCCATTACTTTCAATGGGATTCCGCTGTCCCATTCGGCATTCCGCCGCAGAAATTCCACTTTCCGCAAAAATATAAGACCAGTCATATATATTGTGATTAGAGTTGGGCGCGAATATTCGCATTTAGAATTTTTTGCGCAAATTCGTGAATTCGCAAATATTGCGAATATATTCGTTATATATTCAAAATGACAAATATTCACTTTTTTCCGCATATGCGCATATTCCTTCTTTTCCCTTGTTGGCCAATTAGAATGATGCAAATACACTTGTCGGAGGTTATCAACAACATCCCTACCAACCAATAGTAAAAGTTGCCCCCCACCCCCTCACCGTTTTCTTCCTCGTATACCCGAATATAATGAATACGTGAAATTCGCAAATATTCGTCTATATATATTCGCAAAATATCGCAAATTTGAATATGGGCAATACCGCTCATCACTAATGATATTCTGTGGCGGAATGCCGTTGAAATCAATGGGGCTGAGAACACAAAAATTCTGCCGGAATTTCGGTGAAATTGCGGCCTTAAGCCACATCCATATGGCAGAAATTTTGACGAATGTCCGCCCAGAAAACACAGGTGGACATTTCGCAAATAGCATGCGCCGCCGGTGTTAGAACCGCTGTCTACATAGACGGCAATGCATTTCTGAGCAGATTCCGATGAAAAACTAGCAATGACTATAGCAGGGTTTCTCAACCAGTTGTTGCAAAACTACAACTCCCAGCATGCCCGGACAGCCAAAGGATGGGAAACACTGGACTACAGCTTAGGTATTCAGTTCCATTCACTACCAGGAGAGGGCAGCACTTCTCTGACAGCATAGCTTAGATATTCACTGGGGGGGGGGGGGCATTCATCATTGTAGGTGAAGCATTTTTCTACACCTTTTATTTTCTGTGCTGGTAATTAGAGATGAGCGAACTTACAGTAAATTCGATTCGTCACGAACTTCTCGGCTCGGCAGTTGATTACTTTTCCTGCATAAATTAGTTCAGCTTTCAGGTGCTCCGGTGGGCTGGAAAAGGTGGATACAGTCCTAGGAGACTCTTTCCTAGTATCCACCTTTTCCAGCCCACCGGAGCACCTGAAGGCTGAACTAATTTACGCAGGATAAGTCATCAACTGCCGAGCCGAGAAGTTTGTGACGAATCGAATTTACTGTAAGTTCGCTCATCTCTACACAGTACACATCATTGTTGTGATGTGTACTGTGAAGAAGAAAATAGAATATTCGTCATTACAAAAATATAGCGCTATATTCTAAATATTCGCGAAATCGCTAAGTGACGATATTTTCGTGGTAGAAATTTGCATTTCGAATATTCGCGCTCCACACTAGAAGAGAGAAGACAACTAAAAGCTTTTGCCTTATTGTGGAACAGGTAGCAGTCGGGCAGTTCTCGGACTCGGATGGTTTGCAGATCAATTCCTTTCAGCCTAAAGGAGATTTCAACTTTGAGAAGCCTGAAATGATAAAACAAAAACATAAAAAAAAGGGATAAACATAGACTTTATAGCTCGGGGCAGAAACGCATTGAGAAAAGGAACGAGATAGACCGGTGTGGTTACCTGTAAAACTCTAGATTAAAGAAAGTGGAATTTATGATGGCGTCACGAGGTAGGTCACTGGCTAAAAGCTCCTGCTCCATATGTAAACACTCTAAAAAGACAAGAGAACTTCAGTCCATGAGCACACATTAAAAGACACTCCTATGCTTAAAGGGTTACTCCACTGGAAAACTTTTTTTTTTTTTTTTAAATATTCATTCTTCCAGTACTTATCAGCTGCTGGATGCTCTACAGGAAGTTCTATTCTTTTGGAATTTTTCTGTATGACCATAGTGCTCTTTGCCGACACCTCTGTCCATGTCAGGAACTGGCAATTGCCCCCCTGATTAATTTCCCCCCTTCACCACGCCCCCTCAATTCAAGTCTATGGGAGGGGGCGTGACGACCAGAGCATGATACTCTGATATTGCCCCACCCGAGACTAGACTTTGGATCCACCCTTGGTGTACTGTACAGGAACCTGAAGAAGCTCGTGTCCTCTACAGTGGTCCCTCAACATACGATGGTAATCCGTTCCAAATGGACCATCGTATGTTGAAACCATCGTATGTTGAGGGATCCGTGCAATGTAAAAGTATAGGACAGTGGTCTACAACCTGCGGACCTCCAGATGTTGCAAAACTACAACACCCAGCATGCCCGGACAGCCAACGGCTGTCCGGGCATGCTGGGAGTTGTAGTTTCGCAACATCTGTAGGTCCCCAGGTTGAAGACCACTGGTATTGGAGGTTATCCTCACGTGTCCCCGCCGCTTCGGACCGTCACCGCTGCCCTGGATGTCGCCTTCCATCGCTGTCGCCGCGTCCCCGGGGTGTCCCCGACGCTCCTGCAAGGCCTCTGCTTCCCCGGCATCCTCACTCTCCGTCGCCGCCATCACGTCGCTACGCGCGCCGCTCCTATTGGATGACAGGACGGCGTGCGCAGCGATGTGATGACGTCGATGGAGAGCGCTGGCGATGCAGGGGATCCAGAGGAGCCCCGAGGACATGTAAGTGATCGTCAGCGGACCACATGGGGCACCGTAAACGGCTATCCGGTGGCAGCTGAAGCAGTCTGCGCTGCCGGATAGCCGTTTATGCGATGCCCCCGACATACAAAAGCATCGTATGTTGATGCTGCCTCTGAGAGGCCATCGCATGTTGAAATGATCGTATGTCGGGGCCATCGTAGTTCGGGGGGGGTCACTGTACATAGACAGTGATTACAGCTCCCAGCAGATCTTTATTACTTTTATATGTAAGGATTTGCTTTATCTATATTAGTTATCTATTTATTTTTCTTTAATCCTCACTTTTTCCTATTTTTGGATGACATTTTTGGGGCTTCAGAACCAATTACCAGGTTTCCATATAGAGCTATGGTCTCAACATACAATGGTCATCCTGCAACCAATGAATATTGTAACTTGAGGGACCACTGTATATAGTGTGTGTGTGTTGATTTTTATATCCACCAGAAATATATACAGTTTTTAGTGTTGCTCGCGAATATTCGCAATACGAATTTTATTCGCGAATATCGCATATTCGCGAATTCGCGAATATAGCGCTATATATTCGTAATTACGAATATTGTTTTTTTTTTTCACAGTACACATCACAGTGATCATCCCTCTCTGCTTCCAGCTTGTGTGGTGTAAAGAAGGCTCTAATACTACTGTGTGAGACTGGTGTGCGAAGTTTCGCATATGCGAAAATTAGCATATGATAATGTTTCGCATATGCGGATTTTTGCTTATACTAATTTTGTATATGCTAATTTTCGCATATGTTATTTTCGCATACGTGAATTTTCGAATATGCGAAAATAAAACGAGAATATTACGAATATGCGAATATTCGCGAATATATGACGAATATTCGTCCATATATTCGCGAATATTCGCGAATTCGAATATGGCCTATGCCGCTCAACACTAATAGTTTTTCACACTAGGAGCAATAGTTGCAGGTTGTTCATATGGCAGATTGGGACATCTGCTTCTCTCTATTCATCACAGGGCAAATTTTCACACAGGTTTATTACCACAAATTGAATAAAAAATACCTGTTTCCACTGTAGGGTCTATACTGAAAGTATCATTGAACGGATGTGTGGACCCCCTATGGTAATGCTGTTTACAGATCTTCAGCCCTTTTCTTTTTTCATCATTTTCATAGCTGACCGTACCAAGCGAAAGGTTTCCGATCCGGCGGTACTGCAGAAACAGAAGGAACGGGTATTATTTATAAGGGCTCGTTCACACTGTTATTGGGCTCCGTTATGTGGAACTCCCTTGGCTGTTCAGTCAAGGTTAGCAGAGAAAAAAAAATAGTGCAAGCATTATTTTACGCAGCGGATCCGCCAATGACTGATCCTACAGTGCTGCCTCCAGCTGTGTCTGCTCGTAGTGGCAATCTGCCGCTACGAGCAGACACATAGCGATCTTCAAATTGCAGCGTGCATGTGCAGTGTACTCGCAGACATCACGGCCGCTCCCCCTGCTCCCTGAGCTAGGCTGATAGCAGCAGCGATGTGTGCGAGTACACTGTGAACGCGTGCTGCGACTCGCAGATGGACGCGCGTCTGTTCGCAATGGTGAATTGCCGCTACGAGCAGGCACAGCTGAAGGCCCACTGTAGGGTCTGTTATCGGTGGATTCGTTCCGTGTGACCCTACCCTTAAACTCCTATAAAATTACCGGATCACCGCCAAACCACATGCAACGACTAGGCAAACGGCAATTTGAACCTAGCTTAATTCATATAATCAGTGGACAAGTGTTAACAGGGCAGCACAGGGGTCCTAGGTTCAAAAAAGAGTTTGTATGTTCTCTCAGTGTTTGTGTTGATTTCCTCTGGATACTCCGGTTTCCTCCCACACTTCAAAATGCCACTTCAACAAAATAAAAAAAAATTAAAAAATAAAAACATACCTGTGGTGACCCAGTACAGAATATAGCATCTTGCCCATCCTGTGTGGCAGATGTTGCCTTCAGTGTCCGTCTTGGGCCCACACTACTCAGGACTCTATGTCTACTACAGTTTTGCTATGGTTAATGTATTGTCATTAATTGTACACCTGTTTCTTTAATCCCTGTTCTTAGAGACCTTGTTGTTAGGGGAGTGTGCATGAGGTGAACCATGTGACTTATCAGCCCAATGGGAATGCTCCAAATCCATATATAGTGTGGTAGGAGTTCAGAGTTCTGCAGACTAGTGCAGATGTAGCTGAGGTACAGTTTGGAGAAGTGTCAAGTGAGTCTGTGAGGTGATTCTGAGGAGGCCTCAAGTCTAATCCTGCAACAACGCATCTGCTAAGGAATACCCCAGTACCCAGGTGAAAGTCAAAGTATAGGTAAACCACGCCCTGGCGTCATGAAAAGGTTAATTGCACATTATCCTCACCCGACACCACATACAGATTTTGGTGAATTTTGGTGAGGAGTGACGTTTGTCTATGAGGTGGATCTGAAAGGAGGCCTGAGGCCTAATCCAGCAACCACACATCAACTACCAGTAAAAAAACCACTACCGAGGTGAAAGTCAAAGCCTTGTGGTAAGCCTACAGTCTTTGGGATATTATACAAGTCAAGTCCATCAAGCTAGTCAAGTCCAAGTCTCTAAAGTATAGCGTGGGCTGAATCAGTCATATACAGCACAATCAACTATAAGTCCCAGCAAGCCGATAAGCTTCCCCAAGTTCACCCTGCAACTCCTTCATGCTAATCTGAGCTGTAATGGATTGTACCATCTTTCCAACCTCAGTAAAGCAAGTCAGTTAACCGTAACCATTAATCGGAGTAATTATTTGCCCCCTGCCTGGCACAGGTGAAGCTGGCCTACCTTGGGTGGTCTATAGGTCAACCACGCCTTGGCGTCACGATAAGGTTAATCACACATTACCCCATCCGACACCACAAAAGCACCAGTGTTATAGTGGACTCACAACACAGCCATTTAGCCCCAAGACAAGCACGGATCCTTCCTAAACATGTCCATTACTGTCTGACTAAAGTCACCCTATGGTGAATAACCCCTTTAATAACAGATAAGCTATATGTCACATTATTTTACCTGGTCAATCACATAGAAAATGCTGTCATAAAGGTCTATCTGCGTGTAAACTGTGCGGCTGTAGTCATCCTCATCAACGCCAGTATAGCCCTTTAGAAACAGGTGCTTGAAAGCCATCGTGTTCTCTTCCTTGAAGGACACAACCAGTTGATTGCTCAACCCAAAGAGGATAAGCTGAAAGAGTGAATGGAAATATAAAACACTATGAAGAATAAACATTTTAAACGCCTTAAATCTGAGAATGCAATGCTCCATTATGGCATATACTGGGGGAGGGGGGAGTGGTTTTAGCTCATTGTTTTGAGCTTGTGTTAAAGCGGTACTCCGCTGCTCAGCGTTTGGAACAAAATGTTCGAACGCTTAGAGCCAGCGCCGGGAGCTCGTGACGTCATAGCCCCGCCCCCTCAATGCAAGTTTATGGGAGGGAGCATGACGGCCATCACGCCCCCTCCCATAGACTTGCATTGAGGGGGCGGGGCGTGACGTCATGAGGGGGCGTGTCTATGACATCACAAACTCCCGGCGCCGGCTCTTAGCGTTTGGAACATTTTGTTCCAAACGCTGAGCAGCGGAGTACCCCTTTAATGGTTTTCAAAAGCTGTTTTTTGTGATACTGTAGATGTAACAATTAGTGTGCACTGTTTATAGTGTTTTCTTTTTCCTTGTATGTAGTTCATGTGATTTCTGTGAAGGCTATGGCAGCACCTATAGAGATAATTTAGGCTGACCCCCCTTTGCTTGTTTTTTTGTATTTCCCTTACCTGTGTGGTCACCATGACAATCTTCAGGACCTGGAGGACAAGTTTCCATGGAATCTGGCGTCGTGCTCTGTACTTGTCACAGGGACTCATAAAGTAAAACTTCACATCCTCCCGCAGCTTTAGGCCTTCCCTTTCTGCCTCTGACTGTTCTGTAGATGGTCCTCTACTCACAAGAGAAAAAATTCTTAAAACTTTTTGGCGTATCTGTAGATGTACAGGGTCTTATACAGTATTTACAGTAGACATGTCTCTATTCACAGAGTCTAATACATAAAATACAAGTATGAACAGATAACACCATTGAACCCTTTACTATCCTAATCCAGGGCCGGATCATCATTGGCGCTCATGGAGCACCTGCTCCGGGCCCCGTGCCCGCAGGGGGCCCCGTCACATTTGGGACATCCCTGCGGGCTGCTTAGTAGTGGATCAGTGGATAGTGACCAGCGGTCACTCCTGCTTTTTCTATATTTCATATTTCCTTACCTGTCCGCGCTCATCAGGCTCAGGTGATGCGTCGGGTCATGTGGGCTGTGACGAGTGACGTCTCCTGCGGCTCCTCTGCACAGCGTCAGGGGCGTCACTCATCACTTCCTGCAGCCGCGCCGCTACAGGGCACAGTTTTCTTCATTACACCCCAGCGCTGCAGGAAATGACAAGTGAAGTTGTGCAGAGGAGCCGCAGGAGACGTAACTCGTCACAGCCCACGAGACCCGACGCTAACTGAGCCTGCCGAGCGCGGCCAGGTAAGTAAATATGAAAAATAGAAAAAGCAGGAGGAGGGGGGAGCAATGAGCAGGGGAGGATGATGAGCAGGGGGGGGGGGGGGGGGAATGATGAGCAGGAGGGGGGGGAATGATGAGCAGGAGGGGGGGGGGAATGATGAGCAGGCGGGGGATGATGAGCAGATGAAAACAATCTCTTGTAGGGTTATAATGATTGTTGTCTTTATACAGAGGATGAGGATCGGCTGGCAGAGTGAGGAACCAATGATGTCCGGGCGTCAAACTTTACAGAGGAATGGAAGAAGACCTGGTGTCTGGACCAGATGAAGAAGAAAAGGAAAAACAACAGAGAAGACGTTTCCTGTGAGTGATTTTATGTTTGTGTTTTCTCCTGACTGTCCCATTAGATCTCTCCTCACATCTAAGTTTTGCAGTAATAATGGATGACACTGTATATAAGGCTCCAGCTGTTACAAAACTACAACTCCTATAACGCCTGAACCTCTCCAGACATAAAGGGGGTTGTAGCTTTGCAACAGCTGCAAAGAGTGACCTGAACTAAAGGAATTTTAGACCATGCAGCAGTTTTATTTTAGCGGGGGCCTGACTCCTGTTCCACTCAGTGGAAGGGAAGGGGGACTGTCGGGGGGGAGGCAGCCTTAATCTGGCCCTGTCCTAATCCACCAGGGTAATTAGATGTTAAAGCGGTATTCCTGAGCGTTTAAAAGGAGTAGTATAGTCAAAGTGATCTTCATCCCACTATGCCCGGGCTGCAAAAAAAGAAAAAAGAAAAACATTAAACTCCCCTTCTTCCATTCCCCCATTCCACCACTATGGCTGTTCAGTCCTCCGGTCCGGTCTTCCATGTGCACAGATCGTCACTCTGCGGTCAGCATATCACAGGCTGAGCGCACTCATGTAAGTCATGTAAGGAGCCTGGGCCCTGCCTTCTCCCAGACTCCTTACATGACAGCGCGCTCAGCCTATCACCGGTCGAGGTGGGACATCACTGCGGCCAGCGTTACGCCACACGCTTTTTTCTTTTTTGTAAAAAAGTAGCAGCCAGATGTTAGCTAAAAGTAATTAGTTGAAAGGAAATTGAAAAACCAAAGCCACTTGGCATTTTTCACTCTTAAGGCGCAGTACTAGTTTTACTAAAATTGCAGCTTGTCAAGACTATGGTTTTTGTAAAGAAATGTTGGCGTTTTTTCTCCCATAGAAGTCTATGGGAGGCAAAAAACACTATGCGAGTTTAGCATTGCCATTTTTCCCCCATTCTTCAATGATAAAAACCTTAATCACCTGACTTACGGGAGAAAGACAGGGGAAAAATAAAAACACTGCCAAGAATAAAACCCACTAATTCTGAAGTAAAAAAAAAAAGGCTCAAAAACTGCCTCTTAGTATTGGAAAATGACCATAAAAAAAATTAAAAAAAATAAAAAAAAAAAAAGAGAGAAAGAAAGAAAGAAAACATTTCTGAGCTGAATCTGGCAGAAAAATTCAGCTCAGAAATTCCATTGCAACAGAGTCCCATTATTTTCAATGGAATTCTGCTGCACCATGCACACGGCACAATTTCCACAGCGGAAACGTCCGCCCTGGAAATTCCAATTCCGGCCTCCACAGAAAGAATTGACATCTCAACATTTTCTGAGGAATCCGATTGGAGATTAATTGCTGAAATCTGAGGAGATGGCACATTTCCGAGTGTGTAGTACTTGTTCTGCCGCCGCCGCTTTCTGTGGAATATCCCTTGGAAATTTTCTGGCCATACATTCCGCCAACAAAATACACTGTCTAAACACAGTCTAAGAATTCCATTTCTTCTGGACCCACAGTATGACACTGCCCTGATATCTGTTGGATTATACATTTCCTGCAGCGTCCTTGCATAAACGGTTTCATAATAGTCTGTAACCTTGTGGACATTAAACCGACTTGAGTAAGTTATTTATAATGGCGCACAGTACTGTGGAGGAAGAGATTATCAGAACACATTGTGATAGCATTAGGGAATTGCTGTGTGTGCAATTTCCTTATATATTATTAAAGCTGTTACACTAAGCTATCATAACTTTATAAGCCTAAAAAATGACAAATCCAGAAAATGTGCAGAATGATTAAAGTGATCTGTGATGTCCCAGTACGGGATATGCATCTCACAGTACCTCCTCAGGGCTCACTTGCAGTGTTCCCCCATAATGTAATTAGTTGTACATTGAATGTAAAGGACGTTTGATATGGTCACATGGTTATTAGTCACATGATAATGGTTGTCACATGTTAAAGTCCCATGTTTTGTTACCCAGGCACCAGGTGACCAGATGACCCACAGCTAGCCTATGGGCTCCTTGCTCAGCCCCCCTTTATAAGAGGGGGAGGTACTACAATCTCACTCTTGTCATTCACTTTCTGCTGAGGTCAAGTCCAGTCCAGACGTCTCAGGGTCAGTGTCCAGCACATCTGGAGGCCTCAACCTAAATTACAGCCAAATGTCAGTATGTGAAGTCATCTCTGTCTGCTGTCACTATCTTCAGTCAAGTCAAGTCTATTATAGTCAGCGTGGCAGCACTAAAGTCTGTCAAGTCACTGTATGGACCAATTAGCATTAGTCCAGCCCCTGCCCATATAAGGGAACTGCGTCCAATTCTCGTTCTCTTGGGTTGCTGCTCTCGTGGATGCCGGACTAACAGGACAGTGCTACGGTGTTACTTGGTTAAGAGTGGGTTAGAGAGGAAGGGATGTATCTAAAATCCCATCCAGTCATGGCAGTGGTCATGGCAGCATCAATAGCAGCAGTAGGGGGCAACGGAGCAGTTTCATATAGAGCTTACTCCACCAGAGTAAGCACCAGCTGCCATGATTAGCTGTCCTATGTACTGGAGATTTGAAATCCCCGCCTCTACTCCGGAGACGTCAAATGACATACACGCGGCCGTAAGTGACCTCCGGAGGACTCCAGCGTCACCAGAAATGACGTCTAACCATAGAGTCCTCCAGCCTAGCAATGCCGCTGCCTGTATTGAGGACCAGCCAGCACGGGATCGGAAGGCAAGACCATGAGATCCACGATCCGGCTGCTGTCGCATCTCCCCTGCATTAAACCCACATGGTGCCGCGAGGGGAGAAAGAAAGAAAATGAAAAACTGAATGCTCCTGCTTAATCCACCAACAGTCATCTAAAAACCCAGGTATTAACCTGATAAGTAGAAACAAAAATAAAATTAGCGGAATAAAAAAAATATATATATATACTCCCCAGCAGGGAAAAACAGGATCTCCTGCACTCTCAGAGTTCCTTCCCAAATTGGGACAGGAAAAACACTGGGAATGGAGAGGAAGGGGTGGGGATTTAAACTCTCAGTGTTTTTCCTGTCTCAATTAGGCGGAGGCAAATTTGAAGGTCGCCAAAAGGCAATTTTTGACCTATTAAAGTTATTGACAGGTTGCTGAAGTATACATCCAATATGTGGCCATAATATGGCGAAAATTCTGTACCTAAAAAAAGGAATAATAATAATAATACTGCTGGTTTAGTGCTTTGTCCCTTTCTAAGGCTTCCCTGCAGTTCACACCCCCACGATCATAAAGAAAAAAAAAGAAGAGGCACATTAAGATTATTAAAAAGGACTGGGCTCTGAAGTAGGGTCTGTCCCTCCAAAAAAAAGAACACTTAGGAGGTGCGCCTAAAGTGTTGGCATGGACTCGCGATATGCCAGGGGTTAACAAGATGACAATACCCCTTTATTAGACCATCAGGAAATAATTACCATTTTTGATCACGTGTATTGCAAGAATACTGTTAGTAATCTCTATGAACCTCCCGGAAAAAAAAGTGACGTAATTTATGGAAAATGTTGCCAGTCCACATCTAGCCATCTCCATCACATCAATACACTCAAAAAGAACTGGCGTATAAGAGTCGGGAAGGAATTTTTCCTCTCATGGGGCAATTGGTATCAGCCTCATGGAAGGTTTTTGCCTCTCTCTGGATCAACACAGTAAGGGTCTATTCACACGGCAGAATTTCCCTACCAATTCCACTTTCGCATTTATTGGGGTGGTTTCTGGCTTGTATGGGTTTTATGCAGAATTGGTGCGGAAACATGAGGAATTTGCGTGCAGATATTCAGAAGTGTGAATGGCAGTAGTGTTGGGTGTGAATATTCGCATTTCGAATTTTTATCGCGAATTCGCAAATATATTTGCAATATATTCGAAATTACAAATATTCACTTTTTTCCGCATATTTGCATATGTGAATATTCGCACACATTCTTTCTTTTCACTTGTGGGCCAATTAGAATGATGCAAATACACTTGTCAGAGGTTATCAACAACATCCCTAGCAACCAATAGTAAAGTTGTCCACCCCCCCTCACTGTTTTCTTCCTCGAATATGCGAATATGCCAATATAACGAATAAGTGAAATTCGCGAATATAGGACAAATATTCGTCTATATATTTGCGAAATATCGCAAATTTGAATATGGGCAATGGCGCTCATCACTAAATGGGAGTGTGGAATCCCACTGAAGTTTATTGGGATTTAATTTGAGGCAGAATCCACATGCGGAATTGGTGCAGAATTCCGCACGCGGGAATTCAGCCGTGTGAATAGGCCCTAAGGCTTTAGGTTGAACATGATGGAATCTTGTCTTTTTTCAACCTTACAAACTATGTAACCGCTGACAGCACAGCCCAATAGGACACCATGATCCTATAGATTCAAAAATACTAGAAACCACCATTAAAAACATAGGGGGAGATTTATCAAAACCTGTCCAGACGAAAAGTTGCTGAGTTGCCCATAGCAACCAATCAGATTGCTTCTTTCATTTAAAACAAGGCCTCTGCAAAATGAAAGAAGCGATCTGATTGGTTGCTATGAGTGTGGTATCCCGGTACCGTATTGCATACGGTACCTAGTGTGGTGGTCCCCAAAGTCAGAGCAACTACGCTCAGGTAGGGTCCCCCAGGTGGGACAGCCCCTAGTCGCCTCTCCTCTACTCTAATTCTACAGTCATATATATATATATATACATATACACACACATACATACTTAGTAATAATGTATATTTAATATAATGTATAGTACTTACCTTGTTTAGTGTCGCAGGACCTTCGGTCATGTGACCATGTTAATATCCTCTATGGTATGTTGGAGGACCTTTGGAGGTCCTTGGGTCACGTGTTGCCCACAATCCTTTGTAATGGTGATTGACACAAGTATTGGACCAATTAGCACTAGTCCAGCCCCTGCCCATATAAGGGAGCTGTAGCCAATGATCGCTCTCTTGGGTTGCTGCTCTCGTGGATGCCGGACTAGCAGGACGGATCTGCGCAACTTGCAAAGACACGCTAGGCCTGAAAACCTACCAGCCTCAGCGGAACTTAAACCGTGAGTTCTAAACTACCCCCGCTAAAGCTAGCGTGACTACTGCACCGCAACTAAATCCCCTAAATCCAGTGGAACAGCGCATAATACCTTAAAGACTCTAAATTGCTAAAGTCCCAACCTTTGTCAGTCTCCAAAGAAAGCTTGCATGTATGGCAACTGTTCCGGTTATGAAGCTTGCATAAAATCTTCAGTAAAAGTTACAACTGTTTCAGCAAACTCTCCGGTTGTGGACATTCCATTATTATCTACCTCCCTATCGCTCTTGGGAAGGGTGGCGGTAGGACAAGCATTATTGAGGAGCCCGCACCCTGGCGTCACGAATATACAGTATCTAACCTGGCCAGGGTGGACAATCTTATGGTGGCCTTTCATGGTGCCCAGCACATGTCATGGCCAACCCCTTTTCCCCGGCTATACCCACCATTCAAATTTTATGGTAAGCAATTTCACAGAAACGAACCCAATTACTCACATATCTAACATTTCATCGTCTTCTGGATCAGGAACTGACAGGAGATCGGTGTCTGTTATAGGAAAATCAAACATCCTTCTTGAATTAATGCGATTTCCTAAATGAAGAATCCTTAAAAGGTTGAAGTCTAGGCATGGTGGGTATGCCCTTGGACCGTAGAGCTTAGAGGGGCACTTGTCAGGAAGGAATAGACCTCACAAGAAACATGGATCTCTCAGAGGTTAAAGGGCTGGAATATCTTGGCAGAGACAGACATCCTCGCAGTTCATATTCGGGTGCGCACCTGACTCAACGTCACCTTTGCACATGCACTCCCGGATATTCTACACTGGCATCTATATGCAAACACAGACACCTTCTGTTTGTCTTCCGCAGAGGTCTCCTATATCTTGTTTGCCTTCCTTGTTCACTTAATATAAAACTGCGCAAATTCTCGCCGTGCGAATATCATTTTTTTTACTGGCATTGCAGAAAACCCGACGTGTCCAGTGGTAATTATTAATTGTAAACAGAGGGAAAGCAACAGAGCACTAAACTAGCTTCTATGGCAGCGTTTCCCAACCAGGGTGCCTCCAGCTGTTGCAAAACTACAACTCCCAGCATGCCCGGACAGCCGTTGGCTGTCCGGGCATGCTGGGAGTTGTAGTTTTGCAACAGCTGGAGGCACTCTGGTTGGGAACACACTGTTCTATGTCATAGTGAGTAGCTTTCATTTCACTTCTGAGACAGGGAAGGTGTGAGTGGGGTCTCTTAGGTGGAGTCTTAAAGGTAAGACCCCCACTAATCACAGGAACAGCGGTCCCTTGTCTCCCGAGTGATTGGATCTGTGGCGTGCATGCACGTCCACTCCTCCATTCCTGTGACTGCTGAAGATAACCAAGTACAGCGCTTGGCTATTTTGGGAAGTCCCATTGGATTAAAGTGGATTAAAGAGAAGGAAAAAAGAGAGTTAGGCTGGGTTCACACCACGTTTTGTTAAATACGGTTCCCGTATACGGCTGGGAGGAGGGGGCAGGGCTTAATCGCGGCGCCCGCACTCAGCCGTATTCGGGAACCGTATTTAATGCATGTCTATGAGCCGACCGGAGTGAACCGCAGCCTCCGGTCGGCTTAGTTTTCGTCCGTATGCGGTTTCGCGACCGTAGGCAAAAACGCGGTCGACCATGTTTTTGCCTGCGGTCGGGAAACCGCATACGGACGAAAATGAAGCCGACCCAACGGAGGGACCTCCGCGATCAGACATCTTATCCTCTATCCTTTTGATAGGGGATAAGATGTCTAGGGGTGGAGTACCCCTTTAAAGCGTGCATTAACATTGGGTAAATCTCGCTGCTGCACCCGAAGTTCGTTTAGAGCATCGGGTGCAGTGCCGGAGGCTCGTGGCATCACGGCAAGGCCCCCTTAAAAGGGGTACTACGGTGAAAACCTTTTTTCTTTTAAATCAACTGCCTCCAGAAAGTTAAACAGATTTTTACATTACTTCTATAAAAAAAAAAATATTAATCCTTCCTGTACTTATTAGCTGCTGAATACTACAGAGGAAATTCTTTTCTTTTTGGAATGCTCTCTGATGACATTTGAACCCAAGGCCCCAGAACTGCAAGGCAGCAGTGCTAACCACTGAGCCACCATGCTGCCCTTAGCATACATCTGCTATGCATGGTTGCTAAAATGGACAGAGATGTCAGCAGAGAGCACTGTGCTTGTGATGTCATCAGTGTTCCAAAAAGATAGGAATTTCCTCTGTAGCATTCAGCAGCTAATAAGTACTGGAAGGATTAAGATTTTTAATAGAAGTAATTTACAAATATGTTTAACTTTCTGGCACCAGTTGATTTAAAAGAAAAAAGGTTTTCACCGGAGTACCCCTTTAATGTAAGTCTATGGTAGGGGGCGTGACAGTCGTCACGCCCCCTCTCACAGACTTGCTTTGAGGGAGTGTGGCCGTGACATCACGAGCGAGGCATGTTCGTGTAGCAGGACCCCCGCGATCAGACATCTTATCCCCTACCCTTTTCATAGGGGATAAGATTGTGGTGAGGGTGTGATGCAGGGCAGATGGCATTAATCCCTTGTGTTCATGACGCCAGGGCGTGGTTTATCCTCTACACCACCTGAAGGAATACCGCTGGATCCTGGGCTAGGCATGGGGGCAAATTATTACTCCAATGCCAAGTTATGGAAAAACGGCAGCTTTACTGAGTCAGACAGATGTAACAGTCTATACAGCTTGGCTAGGCCCAAGGAGGTGACCAGTGACTTCTGAGACCTCAGGGCTTGCTGGGACAATTTTCTGCAGAGCCACGCTGACTGAAGACAGATTGATTTGGACTGACTCGACTATGGCAGAATATGACTAACTTCACCCTGTGATAGCCTGGGGGATGTAGGGTACGGGGAGTGTAGCTGTGTGGTAGTTAAAGGGTGCTTGTTAACCCTTGATATTCATGATGCCAGGGTGAGGGCTCCTCAGTAATGCTTGTCCTACCGCCACCCTTCCAAAGAGCGATAGGGAGGTAGAGGATAATAGAATGTCCACAACCGGAGAGTTTTCTGAAACAGGTATAACTTTTACTGAAGATTTTCTGTAAGCTTCATAAACGAAAGTCTCTATGCACACAGCTGCTTTCTCTGGAGATTGACAAAAGGTTGGGACTTTAGCAATTTAGAGTCTTTAGGTATTATGCGCTGTTCCACTGGATTTAGGGGATTAGTTGCGGTCCAGTAGACACGCTAGCTTTAGCGGGGGTAATTTAGAACTCACGGTTTTAGTTCTGCAGAGGCCGGTAGGTTTTTCAGGCCTATCGTGTCTTTGCAAGTTGCGCAGATCCGTCCTGATAGTACGGCATCCACAAGAGCAGCAACTCAAGAGAGCGATAATTGGCTAAAGCTCCCTTATATGGGCAGGGGCTGGACTAGTGCTAATTGGTCCAATACTGATGTCAATCACCATTACAAAGGATTGTGGGTAACACGTGACCCAAGGACCTCCTAAGGTCCTCCCAACATACCATAGAGGTTATTAACATGGTCACATGACCGAAGGTCCTGCAACGCTAAACAATGTAAGTCCTATACATTATCCTAGATATACACTTATTAAATATATACATGTATTAGCATTAAAGAATTAGACTTAAGGAGAGGCGACTAGGGGCTGTCCCACCTGAGGGACCCTACCTGAGCGTAGTTACTCTGACTTTGGGGACCTCTACACTAGGTACGGTATGCAATACGGTAGCGGGCCACCACAACCCCTTCTGTAGCTTACCAGGCTTTGACATGACCTGTGGGGTACAGGACTTTAGGATCAGTGGCTGCGTGGTAGACTTTAGGCCTCTTCTGGACTCCAGACACTCTCTGACAGGACTTGGCCTTACTGCAACTCAGCTAAGCAGAAAGAGAAAGCAGAGGCTCCACCCAGGGCTTATATGGGGGAGACTCTGAGGGGTCCCATAGGTCACCTTGTAGGTCACATGGTCATTGGAACCTCACTGGGTTACAATCACATGACAACAGGTCTTAAAGGCATAACACATTTTATAAGCTATTCACTATACAACACAGGCATTTAGGAATATACCTAGGGTACAGGTGCAGGGGGGGGGGGGGGGGACAGGGGTCACTGTATGGAGGCTGCCTGACAGGGCAGCAAGGGTACAGGGGTGCAACTCCTGTACTGGGCCATCACAAGATGTTTAGGGGCGGATTCCCCTTTTAAGTCAAGCATGCTGCTGCTACATTCATTCACTCAGGGGACAAGGCATCTCTGTTTTGATGATTGGAAGGGGTCCCAGCAGTCACACCTACTGATCAAATACTTATCACCTATCCTGTGGATCCACACAAATCAAATTGCCGCTTAGTTCATGTTGAATTTGCTGCTGAAATAAAGCTGCAAAATCCAAAGTCCTATTGCTCATGGATTACGCCAAAATATCGAACATGGTTATTCTTCTGACAAACTTGTATCCATGGTGTAAAATTCCGTTAATGAAAAATCTGCAGTGTGAACTGAGCAGCAGTCTCCCACCTAAAACAATAGGATGCTGCTGCAAGTGGTATTCATAATTGTGATAGCCTGGGGGGTGTAGGGTATGGGGAGTGTAGCTGTGCGGTAATTAAAGGGTGCTTGTTAACCCTTGCTATTCGTGACGCCAGAGTGAGGGCTCCTCAATAAAGCTTTTCCTACCGCCGCCCTTCCCAGGAACGATAGGGAGGTAGATGATAATACGTTTGAGGTAGATAATAATAGATTGTCCACAACCGGCGAGTTTTCTGAAACAGTGTTAACTTTTACTGAAGGTTTTCTGCAAGCTTCATTAACATAACAGTCTCTCAGCATAACAGCTTTCCTTGGAGATTGACAAAGGTTGGGACTTTAGCATTTAGAGTCTTTTAGTACTATGCGTTGTTCCACTGGATTTAGGGGAATTAGTTGCGGTCCAGTAGTCACGCTAGCATTAGCATTAATTTAGATTTGAACTCACAATTTTTGTTCTGCTGAGGCCGGAGGTTTTGAGGCCTAGCGAGTCTTTGAAAGTTGCGTAGCACCGTCCTGTTAGTCCGGCATCCACGAGAGCAGCAACCGGGACGAGAGCGATAATTGGGAAGCAGCTCCCTTATATGGGCAGGGGCTGGACTAATGCTAATTGGTCCATATTGAGGTCAATCACCATTACAGAGATTTGTGGGTAACACGTGACCCAAGGACCTCCTAAGGTCCTACAACATACCATAGAGGTTATGCGCATGACTGAAGGTCCTGCGACGCTGAACAAGGTAAGTACTATAGATTCCTATAAAATATAGATATCATTATTAAATCTATACATATACTAACATTACAGTTAGACTTAAGGAGAGGTGACTAGGGGCTGTCCCACCTGAGGAACCCTACCTGAACGTAGTTACTCTGACTTTGGGGACCCCTACACTAGGTACGGTATGCAATACGGTACCGGAACACCACATAATGAATTTCCTCATGGCATCTTTTATAGTGTGAACGTACCTTTTAGTTGGGGGCCCAAAGTTCGGACCCCCATGATCACCTGGGTATAGGCGATACGTTTAAATTCTGGGATTTAGTACAGAATTTTGACCTATTCAGATAAAATAAATTAGAAAAGGTAAACCAGCTCGTACCCTCTCCCTGATTAGGTATCTGCACCAATGATGACGAGCACTGGGCCATAGGTAGATCCGACATTAAAGGGGTAATCTGATGGAATAATTTTTTATTTCTTTTTTTCCCAAATCAACTGGTGCCAGAAAGTTAAAACAGATTTTTAAATTACTCCTATTTAAAAATCTTAATCCTTCCAGTTTTTATCAGCTGCTGTATGCTCCACAGGAAGTTGAGTAGTTCTTTTTTGTCCGACCACAGTGCTCTCTGCTGACACCTCTGTCCATATCAGGAACAGTTCAGAGTAGGAGCAAATTCCCATAGCAAACCTCTCCTGCTCCAGACACAGTTCCTGATATGGACAGAGGTGTCAGCAGAGAGCACTGTGGTGAGACAGAAAGGAAATTAAAAAAGAAAAGAACTTCCAGTGGAGCATACAGCAGCTGATAAGTACTGGAAGGATTAAGATTTTTAAGTAATTTACAAATCTGTTAAAATATTTGGCACCAGGCGATTTTTTTTTTCTCCCACCGGAGTACCCCTTTAAAGTAAAAAAGTAGTTCAGCAGCACAGCTCCAGATAAAAATCCATCTTTTTTTTTTTTTTTTTAAATTAAAACGCAACTGTAATGAGGTTTGGGGCATATAACCTAACCACAGTGTGTGTATGGTGTGTAATATATGTCTGCAGCCTTGCTTTTATCCCTCTTATTACGGCTTTTAGAGATGAGCGAACTTACAGTAAATTTGATTCGTCACGAACTTCGCGGCTGGGCAGTTGACTTATCCTACATAAATTAGTTCAGCTTTCCGGTGTTCCCGTGGGCTGGAAAAGGTGGATACAGTCCTAGGAGACTCTTTCCTAGGACTGTATCCACCTTTTCCAGCCCACCGGAGCACCTGAAGGCTGAACTAATTTACGCAGGAAAAATCATCAACTGCCGAGCCGAGAAGTTTGTGACGAATCAAATTTACTGTAAGTTCGCTCATCTCTAACGGCTTTTATTAGCTCAAAAAACATTTTTATATACAGCAACTGACAGTCGGATAGCCACGCCTATCCCCTGTACACCAGCGCTGGGACCGCTGTGTGATTGACACACAGGTCCCAGCGCATGCGCCCCTTATCTTTCATATGTAAGAGCCGACCGACATTTCTTTACAGAGCGCAAGCGCTCACTTCAACTGTCTGACGCCTCTGTATGCACGGACAGTGCCCGTCCTTCTTGTCTTACTTCTCCCCGTGCGGGAAACGCGCTGGGCTCTTCTGCATTCATTAGAGTGCGCTCACCCTCTGCCTCCAGTATTGCCCGGGCGCATGGAGGTGCCAGACAGAGCGCTCGTTCTGTCATGTAGGTCGGCGCTTACATATGAAAGATAAGGGGAGAATACGCTGGGACCTGTGTGTCAATCACACAGCGGTCCCAGCGCTGGTGTACAGGGGATAGGCGTGACGGCTGCGGGGCATAGCAAACTCCTAGCCACGCCTATCCGACTGTCAGTAGCTGCATATAAAAGTGGTTGGTTTTTTTAGCTAATAAAAGCCATAATAAGAGGGATAAAAGCAAGGCTGCAGACGTATTTCACACACCATACACACTGTGGTTAGGTTATATGCCCCAAACCTCATAGACAGTTGCTCTTTAAAAGAGGCACTCTACTGCTCAGCGTTTGGAACAAAGTGTCCCGAATGCTGGAGCCGGCAGCTTGTGACATCTTAGCCCCACCCCCTCAATGCAAGTCTATGGGAGGGGGCGTGACAGCCGTCACGCCCCCTCCCATAGACTTGCATTGAGGAGGGCGGGGCTATGACGTTACGAGCTCCCGGCAGCCGAGTACCCCTTTCAGCTAGTCCATTTAAAAATATATACAACTCACGTGACATCAAAACACAGAATCATGCCTGATGCTTTTAGGTTGTGGTATCCCAGTACCGGATTGCATCCGTTACCTTGTGGTGAGGTCCCCAAAGTCAGAGTCCCTAGTTACCAGTGGGGTCCTCATCTGTGGTTAGCCCCTTGTCACCCCTTTAATAATTAAAATTATTCAGATTCTAAGTGTATATATGTATATGTGGTGTCCCAGTACTGCATTCTATACGGTACTTGTTTATTTATGGGTCCCCATAGCCAGAGTCCCTAGGACTTAGGGATCCCTGTTAGCCAGTCTACCCCTAGTCGCCTCTATTCTAGTGTATAAATCTCTAATTTATTTATAGGTTAGTGTAAATAGAATAACATGTGTAAATAAATGGTTAATTACTTGTTTCCATTAGCGTTGCAGGACCTGCGGGTCATGTGACGAGGTGAACTCTATGGTATTTAGCTTAAGGACCTTTGGAGGCCCTGTGACGTAAGCAATCCCATCACACCAAGGCAGACGTTCGGACCAGATTCGCCACGCCCCCTGCCCATATAAGGGAGCGTCGGCCATGTTTCTCTCTCTTACCTCGTGGGCTGTCAAGCAAGCAAGACCTGTACAGCAGTAAGCGCAGTGAGTTAGGTCTGAGCCTTGCGGCAACGGCTAAACAATTATAACTATAGAGTATCAATTCCCAGACACACTGCAGCATCACCGGACCTAATAACTCCCCTAAATTCGGACGGATCTGCAGATCTCTTCCTAAATTCAGAGACTGTATGTCTAACTTAAGGTCCGCAACTACTGCCAGTCGCTAAGCAACCTAAGGACTGTTTGCATGAGACTGTTACTGTGCCGTGGTTATTGCAAGCACTTCAGTAAAAGTTATTCAAGTTCAAATCTCCTTGTGGACCTTCAGTTATTTTATGCACCTATCGTTACTGGGAAGGGCGGCGATAGGCCGGAACACTGATTCAGCATACCAGCCCTCAGCCTAGCGTCACAAACTATCTTGTTAACATTAACCCCTCACATACCGATACCATACACCCCCCAAGGGCTACCACATATATAATGTATACTTACCTTGTTGTAGCGTCGCAGGACCTGCGGGTCACGTGATGCATTCCAAAACTCTATGGTTTTATGGTTCAAGGACCTTTGGAGGAAGTCAGGTGATCGCCCACCATGCATTGTAAAGGTGAGTGACAGCTGACTCAGACCAATCCAAAACGGCCCGGCCCATATAAGGGAGCGGTGGCCATTAATCTTTCCTCTTTCGTTGTGGGCTGCTGATAGAGGAGGATCTGCGCAGCTGTCATCAGCAGTGACTAGGCCCAAGCTTTGCGGCAACGGCCATCTTACAAAACTGTGAGTTACCTCCATCCCTCTTAAGTCTGCAAAATCACCGGACCTAAACAGACCCCTAAATCCGGACGGATCTCTGCATCATCCCTAATTCTAATAATCCTTTGGATAAGCTAATGGTCCGCGGCATCTGTCAATCACTGCCGTACAACATAGAGACTGTATTGCTAAGACTGTTGCTGTTAATTGGATGTACCGCAAGTACCTCAGTAAAGTTTATCCAAGTTAAAGTTTATCCAAGTTCAAGTTCATCTCTATTGTGGACCTTCATTCCTTTAAGCACGCACCTATCGTTTCTGGGAAGGGGGGCGATAGGCCGAACATTTAACTCAGCTTATTAACCATCACCCTGGCGTCACGAGTGACAGGGGTTAAATTAACCCCTTATATTCTGAAGCAACACCCAACTACACTACACCCCCAAGGCCCTACCACAAGGTCTTTAGGCCTTAATCATAGACCCACTAAGCTTCGGCTGTCTGGGCATGCTGGGAGTTGTAGTTTTGCAACAGCTGGAGACACTATTTGGAAAACACTGTTCTAAATCGATTGATGCTATGGAAGGTCAATGAATACCTGGATTCCCTGGTTTGTGTGGTTGACTTTCATAAAGTCACGGGCTCAATGACTGCTCTGTCCCTTCTGTGTCCTGAAATGGCTTCTCTCCAACCATCTTACCTCAAAGCCGAAATAGAACATAAAACTGTCAAACTCCAACCGGGGAGTATACAGAGGAGCCTTGTACCAGTCTTACAGATAGTTTTATATCCTGCTCAAATTCTGTCACTAAAAAAACACAAAGAGATCTGGTTCACTAAACAATGACACCTAACAAAACAAAAAAAAAAAAAATTAACTCCCACACCAATCACCAAGCAGAAGCTTACACTGTTTATAAAGTAGTCTTTATGTGCCATCGTATGGGAGTCCATGGTGACCAGAACCCACGGTCCTTTGTGCTGCTAATAAACAACCCACAATGCATCCCAACATCGGTAGTGAGACCACTGCTCTACATAGACATTAGTCGCTGACTAAAATACGTACCTTAGGCCTGGAGATATGTCCCACCAAAGATTCACTTCTATATTCTGGGAATGGCGCACTAGAGGCGGACCCAGTTTGTTCAATTTGCATATTCATGTTCCGTGACTCTACATCCTAGTGATGTGGAGTCACTGGTCATGTGAGCGCTCAGTCGGCCCATGCGTTCATATGACCAGTGACTCCACGTCACTAGGACGCGGAGTCACAGAACATGGATATGCAAATTGAGCTGAGAGGGCCCGTCTCCAGTGCACCATTCCCAGAATATAGCAGCGGAACTATCATTGGACTCCTGTCCACCCACTTTAGCGGGGGTAGTTTAGAACTCACAGTTTTAGTTCTGCTGAGGCCGGTAGGTTTTCATTCCTAGCGTGTCTTTGCAAGTTGCGCAGATCCGTCCTGCTAGTCCGGTATCCACGAGAGCAGCAACTTAAGAGAGCGATAATTGGCTACAGCTCCCTTATATGGGCAGGGGCTGGACTAGTGCTAATTGGTCCATACTTGTGTCAATCACCATTACAAAGGATTATGGATAACACGTGACCCAAGGACCTCCAAAAGTCCTCCAACATACCATAGAGGATATTAACATGGTCACATGACCGAAGGTCCTGCGACGCCAACAAGGTAAGTACTATACACTATATTAGATATACATTATTACTAGATATGTACATATATTATCATTAGAGAATTAGAATTGAGGAGAGGTGACTAGGGGCTGTCCCACCTGAGGGACACCCCAGTGGCATCACTAAGGGGCGTGGCCGTGTCGTCACATTCCCGTCTCGGAGGTAGCACCCAGCACAGAATGCCAGGGGCTGCATCGAGATTGCGGGGGTCGCCAACGGCGGGACCCCTGCGATCATACAACTCAAAATAACAAGTGCAGTGTGTAAGATCACTATGTTAAGCCACTTTCACATGACACCGCTTTTGTCAGTGCTTTGCATTACTATTTGTAAGACAAAATCAGAAGAGGAACCTACGGCTGACTTCACATGGACCTAAATATGGGTCTGATGGACCGACGCCTGACAGTTTGGGTCCTCAAAGCCACGGTCAGGCTGGAACTTGCAGCTGTAACATATTGGGGGAGATCAAAACCTGTCCAGAGGAAAAGTTGCCCAGTTGCCATTGGCAACCAGATTGCTTATTTCATTTTTCACAGGTCTCTGTAAAAATGAAAGCAATCTGATTGGTTGCCATTGGTAACTGCACCACTCTTCCTCTGCAGTGTTTTTGATAAATCCCCCAATATGTGTAGTCAGTATGACTTTGGCCTGTAAATGCTGTAGCCAAGCATCTAAGGCTATGTTCACAATGTTTTTCCAGCAGCTTTCTGTAAAAGGCAATCTTTTTGACATTGTTTAATACTAAATTAGCCTAAAATTAAGAAAAGGTATGGGGTGTGAGATGCAGGGCAGATGGAATTACCCTAGAGACAGATGGCATTAACCCCTTGTATTCGTGATGCCAGGGCTTGGTTTATCACCAATGTTAGCTTCGCACAGCAGAATTTCCGTAGTGTGAATGGGACCTTATGTGGTCCGGGTGTGATGAGGGCAGATGGAATTACCCTAGGGGCAGATTAACCCCTTGTGTTCGTGACACCAGGGCGTGGTTTAACAGATTCACCACCCAAAAGGTATACTGCTGGATCTTGGACTAGGCACAGGGGGGGGGGGGGGGGGGGGGCAATAAGGACTCCGACGCCAAGTTACGGACAATGGTAGCTTTACTGAGTGACAGACGGTACAGTGTAGCCAGGCCCAAGGAGGTGACCTGTGACTTCAGAGACCTTAAGGGTGCGTTCCCACAGGGCGTATACGCAGCGTATTTGACGCTGCGCAAAATGTATGGCAGCAGCGGGAAATACGCTGCGTATCTCTTGCTCACTACACACACAGGGCTTTCCGGCGGCAGCCCTATGTGTGTAGTGAGTTTTGGAGGCGGGGCTGTGTGCCGGCGTGTCTGCGACACGCGGCTCCGCCTCCAAAACTCACTGTACACATAGGACTGCTGCCGGAAAGCCCTGTGTGTATAGTGAGCAAGGAATACGCAGCGTATTTCCCGCTGCTGCCATACATTTTGCGCAGCGTCAAATACGCTGCGTATACGCCCTGTGGGAACGCACCCTAAAGGACAACTGTAGTGCAACACTTTTAAATATTCCCGGGCCTCAAAAATAAACTTTAACATACCTTCCTATGTGCCCCCGTTGGTCAGGCACAGGCCTCACGGTCCGGCAGTGCTAACCTCCTTCCACTTCCTGGGGACGGGGACCCTAAGAATATGTTCACACGGTGTAATTCCCGCAGAATTATGAGCAGTGATCAATAACATCAGTGTGAATGGGTCTTCCACTTCTAGCATTGCATAGCCGTCAATGGTGATGACGCAGTGCCGCGCGGTCCTACCGCTAAGGTATTTCAGCGGCGGACGCTAGATAGAATATCCACTTGAGGAATTCTGCGAGCTGAGATTCCATTCACATTACGTAGCATGAGCATTCCCTAAAGGGGCAAGGGAACAGCATATTTTAAGGCACGTACCAAAGTAAGTTCATACCACGTTGCCCTGTGCTTTTGGCGTATTTGTTGGGAACCTGTTACACAGGAATGCTGATGAGTACTGCTGCATATGGAGTGGGATGAACAGTCAACTAGTGACACATTCAGTTCATTTTTCAATTTTTTATATTTATTTTCTGACTTCTAGATACAGTAATAGCTGACCGCTGCTTTAGAGAAAAAATTCTAAAAGGAAAACCAAAACATAGGTAACTAAAAAGAAAAAATGAGGCAACTAAATGAAGTAACTTAAAGGAAATTGGGGTGAGGTTTGCAGTCAGTAGCAGTTTTTCCTAAACGCGGCCTGCTCCTATTGACCTCCATAAGGGTATGTTCACACTACGGAATTCCACGGTGTGAATTTAACATTAGTGTGAATGGGTCTCCGTGAGACCCGTTCACACTGCGGAATATCAGCTGCGGACAATTCCGCCGCTGAAATTGTTCCGCGCAAAGAAAGAACATGTTCATTCTTTGCGCGGAAGTCCGCGAGTACTGCATAGCCGTCAATGGTGACGGTACAGTGCCGAGCGGTCCTACCGCCGCCGTCGGCTGCCAGGCTGAATCTCTGCTCGCGGAATTCTGCGAGTGGAGATTCCGTTCACACTCTGTAGTGTGAACATACCCTAAGGCTAGGTCCACATTGCGTTTCAGCTGTACGTCAGAGGTACCCATCAGCATCCTGTTGAAACCTGACATTTTAATGGCCAGAACTAAGTCACTTAGGGACTCAATTCGGGATTTATGCACTATTTTTAGAGGACTGGACAAAGCAGAAGACTACATTAGAAGGGACCCCATTCAGGCAACTGAAATGAATGGCATCCGCTGCCCTCTGTAACAGTATAAGTTGGCACCCTGTTTTTGGCAAGATACCGACAGGTACCTCTGAGGGACAGAGATGTCCAATGTACCCTGCCCAAGTCAGCGTGGCGAGAAGAAACACACACTGGGCAGTTGTGTTGCCAAGGACAACCTTACAACATCCAGCGAGTTCTGTGCACAAGTCTTATTCATTAGAATAGGGCTCTTGCACGGAACTCACCGGGAGTCGTGCGGTTGCCTCGACGTGAGCCTTGGTGTGTGCAGAACGGATGGAATTGCATCTCTTGAGGCAGCATAAATGAAATTAGCATGATATATAAATGAAGTTTAGATCGTGTTGCATAAAGAAGGTCATAGGGTCCATTTAAACTACAGAACATTGCAGCGGGCACAGCTGAAATCAGTCAGCACTAGTGTTGAGCGGCATAGGCCATATTCGAATTCGCGAATATTCGCGAATATATGGACGCATATTCACCATATTCGCATATTCGTAATATGCGCGTTTTATTTTCGCATATGCGAATATTCATGTATGCGAAAATTAACATATACGAAAATTTGCATATACAAAAAAATTAGCATTAGCGAAAATTCGCAAGTGCGAAAATTTGCATATGTAAATTTCGCATATGCGAAAATTCGCACACCGGTCTCACACAGTAGTATTAGAGCCTTCTTACACCACATAGGCTGGAAGCAGAGAGGGATGATCACTGTGATGTGTACTGTGAAAAAAATAAAAAAAAAAAAAAAAAAAAAAACCGAATATTCGTAATTACGAATATATAGCGCTATATTCGCGAATATGCGATATTCGCGAATAAAATTCGAATTGCGAATATTCGCGAGCAACACTAGTCAGCACTATGACCACGCTGACATTCACCGATCCCATTAAAATCATTGCCTTCCGCACTGAATTTCACTGAATGAAATTCCACAATGTGAACAGGTCAGCGAAAATCCTATTGACACCTTATGTGCTGAGGGTGTGATGAGGGCAGATGGCATTAACCCCTTTTGTTCGTGATGCCAGGGGTCACTGTATGGACCCTGCCTGACAGGGCAGCAAGGGTACAGGGGTGCAACGCCCGTACTGGGCCACCACAACATTATCGACTGCAGTTAGAGCTTGTAAGACCAGGTGCAGCTTGTAATTTTCTGTGAATCACAATGGCTAGTAGTTGTGGCTAGCCACAAGGGCTTGTAACTCACCAAGAACCATGGGCTAAATCTGGACTTTCCATGATTTAATGTTGCAAGTCCAGGTAAAACCTACCTGCGCTAGCCGTGGCCAGTAGCGCTGCATGTAAGAGCACCCTTGAATAATTAATTCTTGAAGAATTATAGATGAACATGCAAAACTACAACTCCCAGCCATTGGCTGTCCGGGCCTGCTGGGAGTTGTAGTTTTGCAATAGCTAAAGGTCCACAGTTTGGAGACCACAAATTTAGCAAATTTAAATTCAAACCCATTTGGTCAGTTGCACAACCGACACCAACGGGTTCTATTGACTTTTAAAGGTTTTTTTTTTCTCCGTTTGGCGTCCCTTACTTTGGGCAGAGAAAAAAAAAACGGAAACAGACCTGCTGTATTTTTTTTCTCTTTGCTCAACTCCAGTTATTCGAACGTATTGTGTGAACAAGGCCCTATGCATCAACACATAAATTAGCCACAGAATCATCCAGGAGTTTCTCACCGCCATCTTTAAATAGGCCCCTGCATACACAGTTTAGGCTACTTTCACACTGGCGCTATGTCTCGGATGGGAGTATAGCGGGAGAAAAATGACTGCATGTATCGTCTTTTTCTCCCGCTATACTCCTCTAAAATAACAGACCCCATTATAATCAATGGGGATTAATGGGATCCAGCAGTGCCCATTGTGACCAGTGCCAATAACGGGCCAAAAAAATTAAAAAATTATAAAAAAAACGGACCCCTTACGGGCAGGTCACAGCGGCAGTGTGAAAGTAGCCTTAGCTATAGTATTCGATTAGGGAATTGTTACTCGAGCAATGTCTTCCGGATAACCTTGCTCTAACGCCGTAATACACTATACTCAATGCAGACAGTAGGACAGTGTGGTGCATGGAGTGTACTTACCTGCAAGGGACTGATCCAACACACTTCAGAGTGAAATCCATGTGCACGAAGGAGGAAGAATCCGGCTCAAAGGCGACTGAAGTGCTGCTGTGGAAGGACAGAGCCTTCAGTCTATGGGGCTGCTCCATGGAGGAAACACGTTTAACCCTTTACAGGCCTGAGCTTTGAAGCACAGAACCCTTCACAGTTTATGGGAAGTTCTGGCAGGAATTAGGGAATGGAGGGGAGGGGGGGGGGGATGGTAATAAATAAAGACATTCACCGAAGTTCCAAAGACTATCATAAATATACTAAGCTAATAAAGTTAAAAATACAATCTCAAAAAAAGGCGAAATAAATACTAGTTACACTGTAAAGATTAATTTTACTTTAAACTCTAACTTTAAAAAGTGACATGGGTTTTAAAGGGTTACTATCATTATATAATAAATAAATAAAAAATAAAAAAAACTTTTGACGTGTAAGGCTATATTCACACAGCGGAATTTTCGGGCAGAATTCCGCAGGTGTCCTATTGATTTCAATTAGATTCTGCTGCACAGTGCACACAGCGGGATTCCCGATTCTGGTGTCCGCAGAATGAATAGAAGGGGGAGATTTATCAAAACCTGTCCAGAGGAAAAGTTGCCCAGTTACCCATAGCAACCAATCAGATCACTTCTTTCATTTTTCAGAGGCCTTGTTAATGAAAGAGGCGATCTGATTGGTTGCTATGGGCAACTAGGCAACTTTTCCTCTGGACAGGTTTTGATAAATCTCCCCCAGAAATGTCTATTTTTAGTAGGCTGTCATTCAACGGCTGTTAATTAAAGGGAAACGCCAGTACTTAAAGGGGCCTTTCACCCTATGCCCATTGGATAGGGGATAAGATGTCTGATCATGGGGGTCCCGCTGCTGGAGATTGCGGGGGTCCCCAGCAGCGGGACCCCTGTGATCAGACATCTTATCCCCTATGCTTTGGATAGGAGATAAGATGACTAGGGCGGAGTACACCTTTAACTTCGTATCCCCACAGGGCGGGGTGGTAAGCTTGGGGGGTGTAGGGTAGGTGGTGTAGCTGTGCAGTGATGAAAGGGTGTTGCATTAACCCTTAACTGTCGTGACACCAGGGTGCGGGTTCCTCCTCGTATATATATCCTACCGCCACCTGTCCCAGGAATGATAGGGAGGAATAAAGGATTGTCCACAACCAGAATTATAGTAACTGGAAATAACTTTTCTGCAAACTTTATGCAGGATGAAATCAGCAAACAGTCTTTACAAGAGGACCGGACTTTAGGCTCCTCACAGGTTGGTTGGTACCTTGTAGGGAATGACGCTGTTCCACTGAATTTAGGGGTTTGATTGAGGTTCAGTAGTCGCGTAGGATTTTAGAAGAGAGTTGGATAAACTCAGGGTTAGCAAGATGCTGAAGAGATAGGCTTCAGGCCTAATTAGTCTTGTAGATTTGCACAGAGCTCCGCTCGCTGTCATATTCCGGGGGAAAGAGAGCGATGATTGGGTAACAGCGCCCTTATATCTGAAGGGGCAGGCTCAAAGCTTATTGGATTCCCAAACCTGTCAGTCCTATTACAAAGGATTGTGGTACATCACATGACTCAATCACATGACCTGAAAGGTCCTTAACTTTAGCATAACACATTTACTATAGATCACATTATCTAAGGTCCTGGATGTAACCTTTATATAATAAAATATATAGAATTTACACATTAAATTAAAGAAGGAAGAGGCTACTAGGGGTTATCCCATTAAGAGACTCCTATCAGGACGAATGAACTCTGACTTTGGGGACTTACAACACAAGGTACAGTACCATGTACAGTACCGGGACACCACATACCCCCTTACTTGAGATAAGTCGACCTTGACGACTGTCCCCTGAGACAGAGGGATGAAGTACTGAGAGTTCTTAGACAGTCCTGGGCATGAGTAGAAATGTCCTTTTAGTCGGGCTGTAATAACACATAACAAAAGAGTCCTTGCTTATGAGAAATGTCCTTGCAAGCTCTTAATAAAATCTTATTATATATACTTTTTCATATTTTTATACTAACAAGATTATATTACATTAACTTTAATGTACAGACATGAGGTATTAGTAAACTCATGAACAGGATTGTATTGTCCATGAATTCACGAACAGGATGACATTATTATGCATGAAATACATCCTAGTATTTGTTTACTGTTTATTTTTTTTCTTTGACTTGACTAAACTGTTAGAAGTATGTATGCTAAGCTGAGAGTTACTACATACTAAGGCATTAGAAATATCCCTTTACCTTTTATACCACATTAGCTACCTGTTATGCACACTAGTGATGTACTGGCTTGCCTGAGGCTGTCTGACCAATACCTGGCTACTAGGGTCTATTGGCTAAACGCACTTATCCCTAGAACTCTCTCTAGATAACTCTGACATAAGATACCTTACTGAATAGGTGTTTTACACTTAAGCTTACAGGAGCGCCTTCTGGCCAGGAAAAGCATCCTGAACAGGTAGAAAAAGAACAGAGAACAAGCTAGTGCACAAACAGTGATATGGAACTGAGTAATGACACGTTACAGTCCCTAAAGCTTTTGTGCTGAGCTTCTTGAAGTGAGAGATTTTTTTTTGTGTACTGAAATGAGTATGAGGTAAGTACACTAGAGAGGTTATGATATGTACTATGTGTACATGAAACTACTAGGAAGTCAATCTTGGTATCTGAGGGGTAGATTTCCTTGTAAGGTGTTAGCGAGGGGTGACATGAGTGTTACTCCCAGTGGAGCTGGGAGAGCCACCTATATACAGCTACTATAACACCCTTAAAATTTGGTGTACAGAGTTTGAAATCTCTGCGCAAGAACTATTTACATTGGTTTAACCTTTCATTATACATTTATTAAAGAACATAGAATTTACAGGTGCATTCACCTGGCAGAAGTGCAAATTATCTACACAAGGAAACAATAAATGACTTTGTAGAGATGTATATACATGTAAACAGACGCACAAGGATCAGCAGTCCACCTGTGCTAGGAGTCCACTAAACACGACTACTACTACTTAACCGGGCACACACTTACTAATCTCCGAAGGACCAGGAGTCTCTTGGCCATAGGCCAGGCACAAACTTGGTGGTAGCATTACAGATCTGGAACTGTCGTAGCATAGTCCTGCTAGGCACTTTCTTCAACGTTGCAAGAGTCTGTAAAACAGAAACTGAATTTAAACATTAGGGCAGATTTTTTCATTAACCCCTTCCTGATACGCCCCCCCTCTTCTGATGGCATTCTTGCCCCTCTGAGGCTCAGGATGAGGATGAGGACCCCTTGACGGGATTGATGGTTGTGTCCCAAGCAACATTGGTCAGGGTAGACTGAGACACCGTGGGGTTCACGTTGACCATAAAATTAATGGCCGTTGTTTTCGTTGGTGCCGGTTGATCCGTCCAAACCTCCTCAGTTGGAGTAGGCCGCTGCACTTTTGTAGGTGCCTGGTGGGTAGGCCAAACCTCCAGGCATGGAGTAGGCCTAGGCACAGTGGTTGGTGCCCGCAGTTTAGGCCAAACCTCCTCAGTAGGAGTAGGCCTTGGCACATTTGCAGATCTGGAAACATCTAGGTTGACGTTGGAGAAATTCCTGGTTGCAGGACTCGGCGTTGGAGGCAATAGAAGGTGGCCACTTCGGCCTCAGTCCAAATGAATCTGCCTCCCAATCATCCGAGTGGAAGTACCTGAATGGGAGCTGCGTGGGGTTACTTGGTCTTGTGACTGCTGCAGCCCACTCACCCCGCAGACTTTGGACCGAAGTGTACTCGACGATTTCTCTCACCTCTAGAGAGTGAAATTTCTTATGCAAATAGTCTCTCTGAATGGCCCTCGGGTTCACCAGGATGTTACCCCCGTGCCTGCAATCTATGAGGATACCATATCCCCTGGACTTGTCGAATTTGGCCACCGTGGCGAGGCATGCTCCAACAGTGCCTCCCCTTCTCGGGGATAGCCCCACATCCGTAGCTAGAGGGCCTCCAGTTGTTTCGTGTTCTGCTGCTGTTGGACCCTTTCTTCATAGGAAAGACGGATGGACTTAGGCCCATATAGTTCCCTACGTCGGGCCTTTAATTTCTCCTTAAGTTGAGCCATTTTGGCCTCCCTGTGGGCCCTCTCTCTTTGCGCTGTGGGGATTGGTGGAAGTTGCTTCTCGGGGTAAGGGAGAAGAGTCTCATGCATGAACTGGATCAGCTCCGGTTCGCGCCCAAACACCCAATTAAGCAGAGGGGGTGAGCGCGATCGTGCACTCGGCATTGTTAGCTGGGACAGGGGTATTTCTGGCTCTGTGCTGGAGGAGAAGGAAAATGCGGCTTCCGCCGGGGTACTCACTAAAGACTCCTCTGTCGGGATCTCGGCCCAGGATCCCCATGTCCAGTGGGACAGTCTCACCGGTGATGCCGCTCTGGATGTCCCTGGAGATTCCCCTGTTGGGGTGGCCGGCCAGTCGTCGTCATCGGGTAATGGAGGTAGATCGCAGGTCCCCTCAGCTCTGATGGACAACCGCTGCAGGCGGTCGGACAAGTCTTGGAATAGTTGTGCTGCGGCCGCAACAACTTTCCCCTGCTCCGGCGCCATCATTGGACTCTCACCATGTGGAACGCTGCTCGGGGCCATGTCTGTACTCTCCTCTTCCTCGTGAAGACCAAAGAGGTCGCTGTGCAGTGCTCCCTATATCTTGGGCTTCTCCAAAATGTCTGCCAACCGGAAGGACGTCATCGGTGCAGCCCCGACTTCCGGTCCCCCGGCAAACAACGGCAACGGCTTTAAGTTCCCTTTTGACTGAGACACTTGTACTTGATAGCCACGCCCAGGGGCGGGTCGTGGAGCAGCACGGGCTTTCTTCACGAGCTTTTCTGGGAGAAGATTAACCCCTGCAGTACTGAATGGCCCAGAGGATCATAGCATGGCTTCGTTACGTACGATACACATTTTCGCAGCATATAAATTTTCGCCTCCCCCCTTACTTTTCGTGCGCACTTTTTCACACAGTAACATAAGCACAGTCCCATTCACTTGTGTGTGCAGATCTATTCGCAGCGTGCAAAGTCTTTTCACAGTGCATTAAACACAGTCCTTTATGGGGGAGTACACTTTAAATGGTGGCAACAGCTGTAGGCACACACCGTATCCTGTTTGTTAGACGCCAAAAAGCTATGTGGTAAGCTTGGGGGGTGTAGGGTAGGTGGTGTAGCTGTGCAGTGATGAAAGGGTGTTGCATTAACCCTTAACTGTCGTGACGCCAGGGTGCAGGTTCCTCCTCATATATATATCTTACCGCCACCCGTCCCAGGATCAATAGAGAGAAATAAAGGATTGTCCACAACCAGAATTGTAGTAACCGGAAATAACTTTACTGCAAACTTTATGCAAGATGAAATCAGCAAATAGTCTATACAGAGGACCGGTACTTAGGCCCCTCACAGGTTGGTTGGGACTATGCAGGGAATAAGCTTTGAGGCTTGTTTTACGCTGTTCCACTGAATTTAGGGGTTTGATTTATGTTCAGTAGTCACGTAGAATTAGCTGAATTGGAGTTAGGTAGACGCACGGTTATCAAGATGCTGAAGAGAAAGGCTTCAGGCCTAATTAGTCTTGTAGATTTGCACAGAGCTCCGCTCGCTGTCATATCCCGGGGGAAAGAGAGCGATGATTGGACACAGTGCCCTTATATCTGAAGGGGCAGGCTCAAAGCTTATTGGTTCCCCAAAACTGTCAGTCCTATCACAAAGGATTGTGGTACATCACATGACTCAATAACATGACCTGAAAGGTCCTTAACTTTAGCATAACACATTTACTATAGATCACATGCCCTAATGTTCTGGAAGTAACCTTTATATAATAAATGGTGGGCCATTTACGTGGATACACCTTAATAAAATGGGAATGGTTGGTGATATTAACTTCCTGTTTGTGGCACATTAGTATATGTGAGGGGGGAAATTTTTCAATATGGGTGGTGACTATGGCGGCCATTTTGAAGTCGGACATTTTGAATCCAACTTTTGTTTTTTCAATAGGAAGAGGGTCATGTGACACATCAAACTTATTGGGAATTTCACAAGAAACAATGATGTGCTTGGTTTTAACGTAACTTTATTCTTTCATGAGTTATTATCAAGTTTATGACCACTTATAAAATGTGTTCAATGTGCTGCCCATTGTGCTGGATTGTCAATGCCACCCTCTTCTCCCATTCTTCACACACTGATAGCAATACCGCAGGAGAAATGCTAGCACAGGCTTCCAGTATCCGCATACACTGCTATATACTACTATATACACCGCAGGAGAAATGCTAGCACAGGCTTCCAGTATCCGTATACACCGCTATATACTACTATATACACCGCAGGAGAAATGCTAGCACAGGCTTCCAGTATCCGTATACACTGCTATATACTACTATATACACACTGCAGGAGAAATGCTAGCACAGGCTTCCAGTATCCGTATACACTGCTATATATTACTATATACACCGCAGGAGAAATGCTAGCACAGGCTTCCAGTATCCGTAGTTTCAGGTGCTGCACATCTTGTATCTTCACAGCATAGACAATTGCCTTCAGATGACCCCAAAGATAAAAGTCTAAGGGGGTCAGATCGGGAGACCTTGGGGGCCATTCAACTGAACAAATCCACTTTCCAGGAAACTGTTCATCTAGGAATGCTCGGACCAGTGACACCCATAATGTGGTGGTCACCATCTTGCTGGAAAAACTCAGGGAACGTGCCAGCTCCGAGCATTCCTAGATGAACAGTTTCCTGGAAAGTGGATTGGTCGTTGTGAGCCAGTTGAATGATTAAAGAAGGAAGAGGCGACTAGGGGTTATCCCATTAAAAGACTCCTATCAGGACGAAGGAACGCTGACTTTGGGGACTTACAACCAAAGGTACAGTACCATGTACGGTACCGGGACACCACATCATCATCTTAAGTCAAGTCATGTCAATTGTAGTCAGCGTGGCCTGCACCTATAGTCTCTCAAGTCGCTGCAAGTCCCAGCAAGCTGCGAGGTCCCCTGTGTTACTGGCCCCCTCTCTGGGATTCTGGCCGAGCTGTATAGACTGTAACAACTGTCTACCTCAGTAAAAGCTTCCGTTTACCTTAACCTGACCTTGGACTATTATTTGCCCCTGCCTAACCTAGGACTAGCGGTACTACCTTCGGGTGGTTATATAGGAAAACCACGCCCTGGCATCATGAATACGAAGGGGTTAAAACCATCTACCCCTTACACCTCACCTCACACCCTGTGGTTCACCACACTGTGCATAGGAGTTAAGATATTAGGTATCAGAGTTCCCCTTGAAATTTGATCTTTTCTCTATAGGGCTATTCATATGGCAGAATATCTGGCCAGATGGACATTCTGTTTTCTCGGACCACTCGGACATGTGCTGTCTCCATAGTTGGCAATGTATTTTCATGCAGATTCCACTAAAAGAATGAACATGTTCAATGTTTCATTGGGCTCAGGAATTTAAATTTCTGTGGAAATTCTGCCCTGTGCATGTTGTAGCAGAATCCCAATGAAAACAATGGGAGGCTGCTGCACTGGAATTTCTGAACAGAATTCCACTTGGAAATTCTGCCCTGTGAATACGTCTATGCAGCTAAAAGGTCGGATCAGCCCTCCGACCCAGCTTATAACATAGCAATTGCAGCAGGTTTCAGGAATGAGACCAAAAATTTTTTTTTGTTTTGTTTCCTTAACCCCTTCCCACCACAGGGCATATGTATAAGTCCTAGCGATCTTCTCCGTGCGCTGCAGGAGATCGCCGGTGGGACACAGCTGTCAATCACAGCCAGGGTCCTGAAGCAGCTGCTGAGGCAGGGATTGCACCGATATCAGCAGCATTAACCCCAAGGATGCTGTGATCAGTCCTCATCATGGCATCTATGGGATTGACAAGGTGGGGGGCTTTCCCTGTTCACCAACGGTGACCACGCAATGTAATCGCTGGATCCCGTTGGTTGCCATGGCAGCAGGAAGCCAGCTGATGGCCTCCTGTCTGCCTAATTTAAGTGTAAAAAAAATAAATGGCCGTTTCCCAATAAAGCCACATCTGTGGACCAGGAAAGAAACACTATGGGGATCTGGCGTTTCATATTTTCCCATTGACTATGGACTAACATGTGCCCGCAGTGAGTATGGCGTTTTAATTCCGCCACACCATAACACTATGTTTAAACAGTGGTCTTCTGCATACCCCCGATGAACAGCTTGACAGGGTGAAGAGCCATTGGCCGAACCCTTACTCCACACTTCGACACACAAGTGACGTCATCAGATGCCGGAGCACAGAGGAAAAAGATAGAAGAGGCCTGAGGGAGCCACTGGAGCCGACGGGGAAGAAGAAAGGGGAGCCGCAGGAGGTAAAAATGTCAGGTGGGGGCGGGTTTAATGCTGCCTACCTAATGTGGGGGAACTGCTGCCTACCTAATGTGGGGGACTGCTGCCTACCTAATGTGGGGGACTGCTGCCTATTAAATGTGAAGGAACTTCTGTGTACCTAATGTGGGGGAACTGCTGCCTACCTAATATAGGGGACTTCTGCTGCCTAACTAATGTGGATGAACTGCTGCCTACCTAATGTGGGGCACTTCTGCTACCTTCTAAATGTGGGGGACTATCTACTACGTTCCTCCCTAGCTAATAGGGGCGCCATCTACTACCTACATAGCTTTCATACAGTGGACAGCTATCTGGGGGACAGTACCTACCTGGGGCATGATCTACTAGGGGCCACAACCTACTGGGGACATTACCTACATGGGGCACTACCTTCCTGGCAGACACTGCCTACCTGGGGTCTTTACCTACCTGTAATTTCCATAGGCAACACCTAATTTTCTGTCCACCAACACAAAATACTCTGATAGTGGCCCTCCAGAGACTAGATTCTGCACTAGACTCGCAGGTGACGTCTTCTCTGAGTTGTACTTTTTCCTTCAGACAGCCATGATTTCATTCAGAATCTGCCAGAGCTATATAGTTCCCCCACATTAGGTGCAGTATAGTTCCCTAACTAACAAAAATATCCCCTGGAGGATCTATGGGCTACTAGAGCTATATAGACAACCTTGGGGATGTAGGTCCCCTCAGGGAAACCCTGAATAAAGACCCTCCGGTCTAAAACTTAACTTTTAATATTTTCAACTTATAATTAAAGGTGCTCATTTGCCATCAGGTGGCAGTGTGTGATTAAAATTACAATCCCTTATTTGTTAAATTTCAGTTCTATAGCATGCTATGCTTGGATGTAATGACCACAGAGATGTGTTTGCAGTATTCTGCTCTGATGCTGTCTACAGACTTGGCATCACGCATCTCCGTGGTCCACCCAATTTCAAAGACCGGGATTGAGCTAAAATCTATTATCCTCTGACTCAACGTTTTGCCAGTAGGAACTGGCTTTTTCAAGAGTGTGACTTAAAAGTAAAGTTTTAGACCGGAGGGTCTTTATTCAGGGTTTCCCTGAGGGGACCTACATCCCCAAGGTTGTCTATACAGTATAGTTCCCCACTTTAGGTGCAGTATAGTTCTCTCCACATTAGGTGCAGTATAGTTCCCCACATTAGGTGCAGTATAGTTCCCCACATTAGGTGCAGTATAGTTCTCTCCACATTAGGTGCAGTATAGTTCCCCACATTAGGTGCAGTATAGTTCCCCACATTAGGTGCAGTATAGTTTTCCACATTAGGTGCCGTATAGTTCCCCCACATTAGGTGCAGTATAGTTCCCCCACATTAGGTGCAGTATAGTTCCCCCGCATTAGGTGCAGTATAGTTCCCCACATTATGTGCAGTATAGTTCTCCACATTAGGTGCAGTATAATGTTCCCCCATATTATGTGCAGTATAGTTCCTCCACATTAGGTGCAGTATAGTTCCCCACATTAGGTGCAGTATAGTTCTCCACATTAGGTGCAGTATTATCCCCCACATTAGGTGCAGTATAGTTCCCCCACATTAGGCAGTATAGTTCCCCACATTAGGTGCTGTATAGTTCCCCCACATTAGGCTGTAGTTCCCCCCACATTAGGTGCAGTATAGTCCCCCACATTAGGCTGTAGTTCCCCTACATTAGGTGCAGTATAGTCCCCCAACATTAGGTGCAGTATAGTTCCCCACTTTAGGTGCAGTATAGTTCTCCCCACATTAGGTGCAGTATAGTTCCCCCACACTATGTGCAGTGTAGTTTCCCACTTTAGGTGCAGTATAGTTCTCCCCACATTAGGTGCAGTATAGTTCCCCACATTAGGTGCAGTATAGTTCCCGCACATTAGGTGCAGTACAGTTCCTCCACATTAGGTGCAGTGCAGTTCCCCCACATTAGGTGCAGTACAGTTCCCCCACATAAGGTGCAGTATAGTTCCCAACATTAGGTGCAGTATAGTTCTCCACATTATGTGCAGTATAGTTCTCCACATTAGGTGCAGTATAGTTCTCCACATTAGGCTATAGTTCCACCATATTAGGTGCAGAATATTCCCCCCACATTAGGTGCAGTATAGTCCCCCAACATTAGGTGCAGTATAGTTCCCCACTTTAGGTGCAGTATAGTTCCCCACATTAGGTGCAGTATAGTTCTCTCCACGTTAGGTGCAGTATAGTTCCCCACATTAGGTGCAGTATAGTTCCCCACATTAGGTGCAGTATAGTTTTCCACATTAGGTGCAGTATAGTTCCACCACAGTAGGTGCAGTATAGTTCCCCCACATTAGGTGCAGTATAGTTCCCCACATTATGTGCAGTATAGTTCTCCACATTAGGTGCAGTATAATGTTCCCCCATATTAGGTGCAGTATAGTTCCTCCACATTAGGTGCAGTATAGTTCCCCACATTAGGTGCAGTATAGTTCTCCACATTAGGTGCAGTATAGTTCTCCACATTAGGCTATAGTTCCCCCACATTAGGTGCAGTATAGTCCCCCCACATTAGGTGTAGTATGTTCCCCCACTGATATACAGCCTCCAGCCATACAGTGTATGGCTGGAGGCTGTATGTTTGTTTACTGCCCTACTTCAGTGCTCCGACCACTGCTCCTCTGAAGCTGATGTGCCGCTGGTCACTAGTGTTGCTCGTGAATATTCGAACTGCGAATTTTATTCGCGAATATCGCATATTCGTGAATTCACGACTATTCGCGAATATAGCGCTATATGTTCGTAATTGCGAATATTCGTTTTTTTTATATATATATATATATATATATATTTTTCACAGTACACATCACAGTGATCATCCCTCTCTGCTTCCAGCTTGTGTGGTGTAAAGAAGGCTGTAATACTAATGAGACTGGTGCGCAAATTTTCGCATATGCGTATTTTCGTCTATACTAAATTTTTGTATGTGAATTTGTCGCATATGCGAAAATAAAACGAGAATACTACGAATATGCGAATATTCGCGAATATATGACGAATATTCGTCCATACATTCGCGAATATTCGCGAATTCAAATATGGCCTATGCCGCTCAGCACTACTGGTCACTAGTGTTGCTCGCGAATATTCGCAATGCGAATTCTTATTCGCGAATTCGCAAATTTTCCCGAATATAGCACTATTTATTCGTAATTACGAATATTCTTTTTTTTTTTTCACAGTCAACATCACAGTGATCATCCCTCTCTGCTTACAGCTTGTGTGGTGTAAATAAGATTCTAATACTACTGTGTGAGACTGGTGTGCGAATTTTCGCTTATACGAATTTTGGTTTATGTTAATTTTCGCATATACGAATTTTGGTTTATGCTAATTTTCGCATATGCGAATTTTGGTTTATGTAATTTTCGTATATGCGAATTTTGGTTTATGTAATTTTCGTATTTGCTACTTTTCGCATATACAAATATTGGTGTATGTTGATTTTCCGCATTTTTTGCAAATTTTTGCTTATGTTAATTATGGCTATGCTAATTTTCGCATATGCGAATATTACGCATATGCGAATTTAGCGAATAAAGGACGAATATTCGTCCATATATTCGCAAAATATCGCAAATTCGAATATGGCCTATGCCGCTCAACACTACTGGCCACTTACCATGCTGGCCAGCGCATGTCCTGTTCGCTGCTACGCTCCTCCGCTCCTCCGCTCCTCCGCGTTGCTTTCCAATGGGCGCAAGCACGGGACGTCAGTGATGTCCCTGTGAGGGCCACAGAGGGTTAACAGGGGCATGGCATGTCCTTAATAGTGATGTCCTTAACAGTGATGGGGAAATTAATCGGGAGGGGGGGGGGGCATTGCCCCGTTTCCCCCCCCCCCTGGAACCGCCACTGCATGCATTATATACACACACAACACACTGTACACATTACATACTGTAAATGCAGCAAACACACACACATACTGTACACATTACATACTGTACATGCTTCATGCACACACACATACTGTACACATTACATACTGTGCATGCATGCTTCATACACACAACACACTGTACACATTACATACTGTACATGCATTATACATACATACTGTACATATTACATACTGTACATGCATGCTTCATGCACACACACACACATACTGTACACATCACATACTGTACATGCATCATACACACACAATACACTGTACACATTACATACTGTACATGCTTCATACACACACAATATACTGTACACATTACATACTGTACATGCTTTATATACACACACACTGTACACATTACATACTGAACATGCATGCTTCATACACACACACTGTACACATTACATACTGTACATGCTTCATACACACTGTACACATTACATACTGTACATGCATGCTTCATACACACACTGTACACATTACATACTGTACATGCTTCATACACACACAATACACAGTACACATTACATACTGTACATGCATGCTTCATACACACACAACACACTGTACACATTACTTACTGTACATGTTTCATACACACACAACATACTGTACACATTACATACTGTACATGCTTCATACACACACAATACACTGTACACATTACATACTGTACATGCATGCTTCATACACACAATACACTACACATTACATACTGTACATGCATGCTTCATACACACACAATACACTGCACACATTACATCCTGTACATGCATGCTTCATACACACACAATACACTGTACACATTACATACTGTACATGCATGCTTCATACACACACAATACACTGTACACATTACATCCTGTACATGCATGCTTCATACACATACACTGTACACATTGCATACTGTACATGCTTCATACACACACACACTGTACACCTTACATACTGTACATGCTTCATACACACAACACACTGTACACATTACAAACTGTACATGCATGCTTCATACACACACACTGTACACATTACATACTGTACATGCATCATACACACAACACACTGTACACATTACATACTGTACATGCTTCACACACACACACACACACACAACATACTGTACACATTATATACTGTACATGCTTCATACACACACACAATACACTGTACACATTACATACATACTGTACATGCATGCTTCATACACACACACAACACACTGTACTCATTACATACTGTACATGCTTCATACACACACAACATACTGTACACATTACATACTGTACATGCTTCATACACACAATACACTGTACACATTACATACTGAACATGCATGCTTCATACACACAATACACTGTACACATTACATACTGTACATTCTCCATACACACACAACACACTGTGCACATTACATACTGTACATGCTTCATACACACACAGATAGAATAGATCAGAGTTTCCCAACCAGGATGCCTACAGAGGTTGCAAAACTACAACTCCCAGCATGCCCAGACAGCCTTTGGCTGTCCGGGCATGCTGGGAGTTGTAGTTTTGCAACAACTGGAGGCACCTCTGGTTGGGAAACACTGATATAGATACACACATGCACTTTACATATAGTCATCTACTGTAGTAACACACACACAGGCACAGTACATACACATATGTACACACACACATATATATATATATATATATATATATATATATATATATATGTCCACACACATGCTTATATACATATATATATATACATGCAGGGACACCTACTTTAGTCAGGCCCCATGTTGTACAGCCTCTGCGGTCTCCTTTCCTCACAGCTCTGTCCTGCTCAGATGGCTGAAGGCTGAGAAAATAGTCCGGGCTGAGGGAAGATACCAAGTGCAGGGGGTCTGGGGGGGGAGCGTGATTGTGGTGAGGTGACTCCAAAGCTGCAAATTAGTTTATTTTAAAAAAATGTCAGACATTTGGGGGCCCTCTTGTTTGACTGGGTGCCTGGGGCACAAGCTCCAAGAGCATTATTATTAATCCGGCCTTGGTGATGGGGGGGAATTGCCCCTTCGCTACAGGACGGGCAAGCACCGACTCTGCTCGGAGCCCCCCAGCCAGCTCGGGGCCCCAAGCAGTTGCTTGGTTTGCCTGTCCTGTAGCGACGGGCCTGAGTATGAGTGAATAGGTAAGTGTGTTGGGGGGAAGGGGATTGTGGTGTTGGGCAGGTAGTTCTTCTCCATTAGGTAGAAGCCTACAGTAGGTAGGTGATTTTGCCCTTATTAGGTAGAAGCTCTTAGTAGATAGCTAGGTAATTTCCCCTAGAAGCCTCTAGCAGGAGGGTAGGTAGGAAATCCCCCTATACGTTAAAAGCCCCCTTCAGGTAGATATGTAGTGTCCCAACACCAAAGGCTGTCATGTGGGGTTATGACTTCCTCAGGCAGGCCTGCAGCACTTTATCAAATGGTTAATATATTTTCATAAGTGCTATGTTATCTGTTACTTATATGGGTGTTATACCTTTAAGAGGTGGAGAGCAGTGTAAGCCTATGTGAACCTGTATGCCTAATGGGAACCCCTAAAGTAGGTAGGTAATCCTACCCTCCTTCAATTAGGTAGAAGCCTCCGGTAGGTAGGTAGGTAGGTAGGTAAATAAGTAATTTCACCCTCCTCTATGACATTAAAATCCCCTAGCATGTAGGTAGGTAATCACCCCTTCATTAACCCCTGTGCCAGAAATGTAAGTGTTTTACAAGGCAAAAGAACATCATCAGCAGAGTAGTAAACGTATGCACCATACGGACCAAAGTGCCGGTTTTGTATCAGATATCTGAATCTGTCAAAAATCTGTATCTCGTATGCGCACACACACCTCCATCAGTGAGGTCCAGAAAAATGATAGATGTCACAGACACAAGCAAGCGATCGCAGAGTCATTTTGCTCATCACATAGTGCTGGGGGTGACATAACACTGGTGCGGGGTATGTGCAGTGTTTACGGGGGGAGGGGTGGCACTTTCTATAAGGAGACACCTGGCAGGTCAGTTGTCACCCACCTCTCCCCATGTATAAAGCACACGTACCCCAGACCAGATTATACACTTGGGCATGAGCAGCACTATGGAGACCTTTACACAAAGTCAAAAAAACTTCAGGGACACCAATCTATCAAGTTAGGAAGCATAGGTCTCCTCCCTCCATGTTCCTGTTCCCTCTGCAGTTCTCTGTCCTACCTGTAGGGTGCAAGCTTTGTTTCATCATCTTAAAGGGGTACTCTGCTGCTAGACATATTATCCCCTATCCAAAGGATAGGAGATAAGATGTCTGATGGCCGGGGTCCTGCTGCTGGGCCCCCCTGCAATTTCCCACAGCACCCAGCATTCTAAACAAATACCAGGTTCCTTTAGCAGTGGTCATGATGTCACAGCCATGTCCCCTCCCATAGCCATGAATGGAGGGGCCGTGGCCGTGATGTCACGACCACGGCCTCCAGCTCCAAGCAGTCTGAACAAAATGGTCAGAATGCTGGAGCACTGGAGTACCCCATTAATGGGCCAGAAGAAACCCCAAATTGGTCCCAGCCAAACTTTACTTTGCATCCGGCCATTCCTCCCAGCTGCTCTTTTTCTCCCTGCTTGTAGTTCATGCGCCCATTCCCTGCCTAATTCCCTAAGGACCAGTGAACGTACCCAAATGTTGATCCTTTGCAACTGTACGACCCCCAGCAAGTTCCTTGCATGAGTCCCGTTCATCAGAAAAAAGGCTTGTGCACAGAACTTGTTGGGTGTCCTATGGTTGCCTCGGCAACAATACCGCCCAGTGTCAGCTGCCTCTCTCTGCTCCGAACTGCAGATCTTCCAGGAGAGAAGCTTCAGGCACTTTAAAAAAAAAACTCATGTCATCCACATTTTGCTAACACTATTTTTCATACACAGAAATAAAATAAATGAGTCGAACAAGTCAAAGAACGTTTAAAGGGGAAACTTTATTTATTATTATTCCAGTGTTTGTGTAGGGATTTTATGTAACCTCCCATCACTCACAAAGAGCGGACAGTAACACCTCAGGACAGGAAAAACCTCCAGAGGGGAGGAAACCTGTAGGGAATCCATGGCTACTGTACTACCCTTCCTCTGGGCATACTAAAGGAGGTTACCTCTAGAATTTGGGCAAAGTGTCTGTGTATGTGCGTGATTCCAGGGGTTATGTCTTCATCCAACTTCTTGCTGTAGGTCCGGAAATGCGACTCCACCTCCTGGAATTACTGCATCTAAGAGAGAAAAACAAAAGAAAAGAAAGATAATTTACATGTTTATTATAGAAATGTACATGGAACGACACTAACCAAACCTGTGTATGAATCTGCATTCCCGGGTCCCTACAGTGTCCAGCATGGGCCCCTCACTGATGAACAATGAGCAGGAGCCGTGTTATTTCTGCTCAGTGCTGCTCTCTGGTGGACAGTGGTTATGACATCACATGTGTGACACGCTGCTCCTCCTGGGAGTTCTATGTGGGCAGTGCTGCTCTCTGATTGGCTGAAATCCAGAAAGCTTTTTAATATATTCTGCATGACTGTTACCTAAGAGATTTTCCTATAAGGTTTATTAAAATGGCGCTACTCTCTATGGTGTGTGTTATATTTGTTTCTCCTAACCGGACACTCAGTATATGTAATGTCATTCTGTAATAATTTCAGCCTGGGCCCGTAGGTTTCTTACATAGATTCACAGGGTGGTGCACAGACATTTTGGGGGCAGGGACTCTTTCAGTAACAATAAATTATGAGACTTCCCTGTGAGACCTATCGAGGGGGCCCCTATAAGCTCCTCCCCCACAAGGTATGTAACACCCATACCAATATACCCACCCATACCAAATTGCTCTAACTGTACTAATATGACCTGCCCACCGCCATGTTCTATGCACATACTCTCACTGCAACCTTCTACACACTGAATGTATGGTCAATAATTCCAATGTGCGAAGGGAGCGGGCTGGGTGAAACCAGAAGTATTTTTATGGAACTATTTCCTGCAATGACAATCGTAGCCTTTCAGTCTGGTGGACAGGATAGTAACAGCATATTCTGTCCGGACAGGAACTAAAGGTTCGTCATTTAAAGGGATTATCCAGGAAAAAAAATATTTTTCATATATCAACTGGCTCCAGAAAGTTAAACAGATTTGTAAATTACTTCTACTAAAAAAATCTTAATCCTTTCAGTACTTATGAGCTTCTAAAGTTGAGTTGTTCTTTTCTGTCTAAGTGCTCTCTGATGACACATGTCTCGGGAATCACCCAGTTTAGAAGAAAATCCCCATAGCAAACCTCTTCTAAACCAGGCGGTTCCCGAGACACATGTCATCAGAGAGCACTTAGACAGAAAAGAACAACTCAACTTCAGAAGCTCATAAGTACTGAAAGGATTAAGATTTTTTAATAGAAGTAATTTACAAATCTGTTTAACTTTCTGGAGCCAGTTGATATATATATATATATATATATATATATATATATATATATATATATATATATATATAAATAAAAAGTTTTTTCCTGGATAACCCCTTTAAGTTCCCCCTGCTATTTGCAGTACTATGTAATTCAGGCTTTATATACTCTGCTGCCATCTACTGGCGATTTAATAGGATTGCAATGGATTTAGCTTTCCTATTATGACAGCTGGACATGTAATGAATATGTATTAGTTTATTTTTAGGGGTGCCTGTTTTTGACATACCTTACATTAGTAAGGACATCCTATCACACCTGACCTCCAACATGAACAAGTGTAAAAGCAATGCCATAATAACAGCCTAACACATTCGACCAGAGAACCATGAGAGTAATGCTGTGACAGCTTGAAATACCTGACCTACATACATTAAAGGGGTACTCCGCTGCTCTGCGTTGGAACAAACTGTTCCGAATGCTGGAGCCGGCGCTGGGAGCTTGTGATGTCATAGCACCGCCCCTTCATGACGTCACGCTCTGCCCCCTCAATGCAAGTCTATAGGAGGGGGCTTGACAGCTGTCAAGCCCCCTCCCATAGACTTGCAATGAGGGGGCGGGCTCCAGCATTCGGAACAGTTTGTTCCAAATGTTGAGCAGTGGAGTACCCCTTTAACCCCGAAGGACGTATATTTACGTCCTCCTCCGGCTCCCGCGATATGCCGCGGGGTCACGCAGCGATCAAAGCGAAAAAACAAAAGTGCAAAAACTGAAAAACCCTGCGTCTTTAAGGGGTTAATGAAAGCCTAATGTGACAGAGCTTAAAACAAGACAAATGAGACAATAAAGCTATGAAACATCCACTGACGTAGCAGGTGGGCATACAGTATATTCTATGGCGACATAACCCGTACGTGACTACGTCTATGTAATAATTAAGTACACAAGTTATATGAATGGTGACATAAAACGGTATAGTAGAGACATATGGTGTATCTACAATAAGCGACATAACCACGGTGACGTGTAACAGTATACTGACAGCAACTTACATGGTATGTATACGTGGTGTACATATAACAGTGACATAAACACAGTAAATAAATGCACTGGTGATGTATAACAGTACCGTGTATAATGACAACTTATAAATGGATGACATGCTGTCTGAGATAGAGCTCAGTCCTGGGCTGCAGCATGAAAGAGCGTACAGATGCGGGGACACAGAAGAAGAGTCTCCAGCGAGGGGACAGTACGGAAAGCGGTTGTGAGCATAAAACTGGATTACACCAGGTCACATATAAAGGAAAAGGTAATCTTATAAATGTAAGAACACAGTCAAAACACATAACACTTAGCAGGAATATGGAGCCCAATGCTGAGAGGGTTAAACCTGGAGATCCAGCAGCCTGTGCTCCTCTGTCAGCCCAAACACATCCTCCTGCTGCAGTCAATTATATGTACAGTGACCCCACCCGACCTACGATTGGCCCAGACATATGATAATTTCAACATGCGATGGCTTCTCAGAGGTCGCATGTTGAAGGCAGCATCAACATATGATGCTTTTGTATGTCGGGGCCATCGCATAAACAGCTATCTGGCAGTGCAGACTGCTTCAGCTGCCACCGGATAGCCGTTTACGGTGCCCCGTGTGCTGCGGTGATGATCACTCACCTGTCCTCGGGGCTCCGGAGCGTCCTCTTCGGTATCCCCTGCATCGTCGCCACGCACGCCGTCACGTCATCCAATAGGAGCGGCGTGCGTAGTGACGTGATGGCGGACGGAGAGCGAGGATCCCGGGGGAAGCTGAGACGTCCGGAGCGTCGGGGACACCATGGGGATGCGGCGACAGTGATGGAGGGCGACATCCAGGGCAGCGGTGACAGTCCGGAGGGACAGATGAGTATAACGTCCTATTCTTTCCACTGCACGGATCCCTCAACATACGAAGGTTTCAACAAACGATGGTTCATTTGGAACGGATTACCATCGTATGTTGAGGGACCACTGTATAAGCCACAGCTGTGACCTCCTGACTTTACAGAGACCTACTACTAGTGATCTCTGCAGACTAAGAGATTGAGGCAGGAAAGAAATGTATGTATCAGATAACAATCAGATAGCGCTCAGATCCAACACCAATTACCTTAGAAATATCTATATAAAGAACTCACCCGATGTATGTGGAGGACTACAACCAACATAGGTCAGTCCCCACAAGACACCCGAGAGCCAGAAAAACGTATATACCAATTTGTGATATTCTGTGTACTTCTCATGCATCCAATATAGAGGAGGGCGCCTGGTACTCCGGATCCATATATAGGGTCCGTAGGATAATGGAAAGACAGAGGGAAATAGAAAAAAAACAGCGCTCAGAGAAGACACCAACAATCTTAAAATAATAAATCAGGATCAATATCCATGTAACACTCACTTCGCTGGGGATTTTTGGAAAAAAGGATGTAAGTCCTTAATCCAAATCCCCTATCCAAGGTACCTTCAATAGGCAGTCCCAGGCAAAGACAGGTCACAGGAAAGTCCAATGAGTATGTTCATAATCTTTTATGTTCATAATCTTTAAAAAAAAAAAAAAAGATTATGAACATACTCATTGGACTTTCCTGTGACCTGTCTTTGCCTGGGACTGCCTATTGAAGCTACCTTGGATAGGGGATTTGGATTAAGGACTTACATCCTTTTTTCCAAAAATCCCCAGCGAAGTGAGTGTTACATGGATATTGATCCTGATTTATTATTTTAAGATTGTTGGTGTCTTCTCTGAGCGCAGTTTTTTTTCTATTTCCCTCTGTCTTTCCTGAGGCAGGAAAGAGTTAACCTCTGAATGAAATATGCAAATTACCTCACGGCCAGCAGGCCAGGGCTGGAGCCCTGGAGACTGTGCAGCTACATTTGTTTACTGAACGAGGGTCCATACTGACCAGACAGCATATTGTGGGAGCGAGATGTAGCTGCTTCACAGCCTGCAGCATGAAAGGTACCATGACACATTACCGTACTCCCTGCATCATAGTTAGTCTAGTGAACAGTGCCTCTCTGCGATGTATGCAATCAAACCTCCCGCCAAGACCACAGCATCCGGTGCCATGACGTCTTGCATGCTGCCGACAGCACCTGTGTGGATCAGGTGAGTATAAAGTTAACCAATACCTGTCATCAAACCATATTTTCTAAACTAACTCAGATTATATTCACTAACTACTCCTAACACCCCTCCTGCCCTAAAATAATTTCCAGCTTTGAAAAGCTGTGTATCATACCTTTACCCTTGCTCACATTCTGTGAGCTCCTGGCAGGAGAAAGTGGGCGTTCCCCAGCAGGCACAATGTCACTAAAGCCTGTGAGAGATGTGCCTCGCCATGCCCCGCCATGCCCCGCACGCGCTTCCTGAGTTTTGACTTCTGCAAGTCCGGGTGGAGACCAAACTAACTGTTTGACTTGTGTCAGGGAACAGAACAGAGCCACCTAGTGTCCGTTTTTTCAATCACATTAAAAACATATAAAGGTTGAGCATTTTAACAGCAAGTAAATAGCAAGTGACAGGTACTCTTTAAGCACTTACATGAAGCTCTTCAGTCTTCAGGACCGGCTGCCTCCCTCCCCCACATGACCTCCCAGACGGGCAGTGCACACAGGAGAGCAGACGTCCCCAATGTGCGGCATCTGCTCAGAATTTTTTTTTTTTTTTTTGAAGGGTCAGATCTTTTTTAATCCTAAAAGAAATTACAGATGCGGAGGCCAGACAAAGAGATGGCCCAGCTACATAATGTATGGTGTTTCCTCTCCTCCCAAAACAGGAGCGCTGGCAGCAGCAGTGGACTGGAAGCCAAGGAGAGGAGCTAAATGATTCCAGCCCTTGCACCCATATTAAAAGCAGGAGCTGCTGCCTGATAAATCCTGTGCTCTGGTGCCCCTGTATTGTACAGTGAAATTCAGAAGCGCCGGAGGATGGGACTCAATAGCTGCTCAGTCCAGCCTCCCCTACACGGGGCTTGGCCCTGTACATATAAGATTTTATTGAAATATCACAGTGCCCACATAAGAAACAAAAAAAGGGCACCTGAGAGAGGGCAAGGGTTAGGGCAGGGGCTAAAGTCCCCTTTCTAGTCTGTGTGCACGTCCCTGCATATTACCATCATACTGTTACTGACCAAATCCTGTATACTGAGACCACTATTACCAATAATAACAGCATACAAGAAGGAAATATTCCCCCATACAGTGATAGATACGAGTTCTACTCTGCTCTGCAGACCCTATAAGTGATTACACACAGTAAAATCCGGTCATTCAGTTTCCTTTTTCTTTTCCATTCAGCCGAGACCGTCATGATGATTTCTTCCACCACAACTTGTCTCTACAGAAATTGCCAAACATTTTAGGATCTGCACTTTTCCAAACAGTAATAATAACCCTCTGTGTCCTACACAGGAGAGTGGGTAGATAAGCGAGTTGGGGAAGAGTAGGTAGGTCCCCCACAATAAAAAGATTGGGCGCTCCAGTAGGTATACAGGTCCCTTTACATAGTTTCCTCCATTATGTAGGTGCCCCAAATAGGTAGGTACCTCCTGTAGGTAGCTTGCCCTGTAGATAGTTACTCCCTTTAGGTAGGAGCAGCCCCCTATACATAGGGATTACATCCTGAAGATAGTAGCCCTTTGTATATAGTTGCAGCCTCGCATATATAGCAGCAGCAGCCCCCTTTAGGTAGTTGTAGTGCAGAAGCTCCCTTTAGACAGTTGTAGGACAACTAATGGAGTAAGTAACTGTGTATTACTGGCAGCCTAGCTCTGGACCCCGCACCCTAAAATGGAGAGAATAAAAAATAGCAGTGCACGGTGGAGGGGATTCAAACAGGCTCAACAACAGCCATGAGAGTATTAAATCACCTTGTCAGCACCTTTCTGCAACACATTATATTAGGTAAAATCTACTGACATGTTCTCTTTAAAGGGAATGTGTCACCATTTTTTTTTTTTATAAATATAATTGTTCTATCAAGAGAAAGCATTTCATTTATCTATTTAGTTTTAGGACAATGTAGCTTTAATGTTATCAATAAAGTGTGTACTGGGGGCTGCCATATTGTTGCCTCTTTGTGGTGTGTCACTTCACAACACCTACACAGTTGCTTTATGGCAGGCACAGGGCATAGGAAAGTTAAGACTGAGAGTGTCTCATAGAAAAGCATTGACTGCTTACTGCACATGTGCAAAGTACAGGCTGGTGAAATGTAAGGGGAGGGGGAGCCAGAGCCATTTTCTAGAAGTCCCTGAGGAGAAGTGACCTATCAATGAAGCTGAGAGCATCAGAGAGGTGGATGGGGGAGGGACAGCAAACAGTCCCACACATTACACAGTCCTGCCCTAGTCTCCTCAGCTCACTCTGCAGACGTTAGACAGGAGAGATTATACAAAGTCCCTTCTGTCCTCTTCCCCCCCCCCCCCCCATTTTTACACATCTGAGGAAGGGGCACTGTATGCCCTGAAACGCGTTATGTTGTGGCCAGTACTTACTTTTTAATTGCATTAAATTTTTTGGTGTAAAAAAATATATGTGCACCATCTCCTCATTGAAACGAAGCGGTTGCGCCTGGACCTGGGGTTTTTTCGTTGTATGTTTTCTACATATCTTGGACTCCCATGGTGGATCAGTGGATCTTCATCCAGCACCCGGTGGCTGCACTGCACATTTATTTGACAAAACGCTATCAGTTGTTGTGTCTTACCCACACAACAACAACAGGTGAGAGGGTCTAAAATCATCCACTAGCCTGTTTCTTCGTTTGAAGACTACTACGCAATGAGAGGCTCTGCTGTTCCTTTTGTTCACATATAGATACTGCGCTTTTAAAACTACAGGGATGCTTTGAAAGGGATGGAGTGTACATGCACCAAATGGTGTAGGGCCTGTAATAAATATGGGGCTAGTACACATTTTTGTGAAATTTCAGATCTCAAATCTGATGTTCCCATTTAAAATATATAACAGAAGAGACACATGCTGTTTCCATGGTAACCATATTCTTTCTAATTACTTTAGAAGCAATATCTCTTAACCAGTAGCCGTCTACATATAAATAACTTTTGTAACCTTTTTCATACTTGTTAAAGGGGTGAGAGTAATGTAGAACACAGTCCAGCTCACCTCTCCTGACTCGGTGCACGGACCGGTGCCCGGCTAGGCACCAAACAATACTGAAAAAAGCGACAGTCAGACACGTTTTGAGTGCATGCACTCTTCCTCGGTGACGTCAGTGTATACTCAGGAGGTTTAAATACCTGGGAATAGGGCGGAGAATATGCTGATAATACCTCCCACCTCACCGGATATACAACTGACTGGAGGATCAGTATACAAAGGTAAAAAAGATTCTAAAATACATAAATACACATTTCATAGAAAAAAGAACCAATGTATGCAGCACAAGAAAGGGATGGGATTTAGTAGTGAAATAATTTGCGGCGGACATTTAAACCCGTTGGGGCACGAGTCCCCAAAGTGAACTGCCAATATGCTTCTCTGTCGGCCAGTTTTTTACGAAGGCATCCCCTTCTTATGCCCACATTCACATGTTCAGCGGCGAACATTTTGAAAGAATTCACATTTCCATTACGCACTGTCTGAAAATGAGCCGATGCTGCTGATCCGTGCCTTACAGATGTGGTGCTACTGTCATTGAGATGCTCTAATGCTCGCGTTTTCAATTTTCTGGTGGTGTATCCCACATACTTCAACTTGCATGCAGTACACTCAATGACGTACACCACATTACTGTAATTACAATTAATATAAGATTTAATAGAAAATGTCTATTTACCACCCCCAATGTGGGTGCCCTTTTGGAGACTACATGACAACCCTCACTTAAATTAATAGACAATATTTCATCACGTTTCAATAAATGTAAATGTCTGTGTATGATTTGTTTGATACTATTAAAGGGGGTACTCCGGCGCTTAGACATCTTATCCCCCTATACAAAGGATAGGGGATAAGATGCCTGATCGCCGGGGTCCCGCCGCTGGGGACCCTCGTGATCTTGCACGCCGCACCCCGTTAAAATCAGTCCCTGGAGCGTGTTCACTCCGGGTCTGATTACTGTCGATAACAGGGCCGGAGCGTTGTGACGTCACGCTCCGCCCCCTCAATGCAAGCCTATGGGAGGGGGCGTGACGGCTGTCACGCCCCCTCCCATAGACTTGCATTGAGGGGCGGGGTGTGATGTCACACGGGGGCGGAGTCGTGACGCACACTCTTTGGCTCGAGTGGTCGGGATCCGAAGCCTCCAGCGTTGCCGGAAGCCATTGAAGTGGGTGCTGCAGCCAAGATCCCAGGGGTCCTAAGCGGCGGGTACCCCGCGATCAGGCATCTAATCCCCTATCCTTTGGATAGGGCATAAGATGTCTAAGCGCTGGAGTACCCCTTTAAAGTGAGGGGAAAATGTAAGTGCCAAGACAGGTTTTTGCTTTCTATCACTGACAATGTGTTGAGGATGGATGAGTGTTTCCTCTCCTTATCAGCCACTATGTGTTTGGCTCTCCTCAATGTATGTGAAGAATATCCCCTACATTTTAACCTGTTTTCTAACTCAGAAGATTGTCTCGTGAAAGTTTCCATGTCTGTACAATTTCTCTTAAGTCTGGTGAATTCACCTACTGGGATGGCTCTAGCAGTATGATGAGGGTGATTACTGTCTGCTCTAAGTACTGTATTCCCTGATATCAACTTGCGGTAGGTGGCAATGGAAATGGTACCTTGTGGAGTAATTGTAAATGCTAGATCTAGGAAAACTATGGATAAAGTATTGACCTGATGTGTGAATTTCAAATTGTAGGGATTATTGTTCAGATATTCTACAAACAGTGGTACGGCCGCGACGTCTCCCCCTCCAGACTAGGAGAATGTCGTCTATAAAGCGTCCGTACCACTGTATGCTATCTGCAAACGGATTGTCTGGAATGAAAATATATTTACATTCCCAATAAGACATGGGCAAATTGGCCAGAGATGGGGAATGTCTGGCCCCCATAGAAACACCTCTTGTCTGAACATAAAATCACTATAAAACACTTTATGTTCAGACAAGTCTTGGCACTTACATTTTCCCCTCACATTTACATTTATTGAAACGTGATGAAATATTGTCTATTAATTTAAGTGAGGGTTGTCATGTAGTCTCCAAAAGGGCACCCACATTGGGGGACCAGTTTTCTCCCAGTGTGGTAAACACTCAAACAAATAGCAGCACTAATTGGTTCGCCCAGAAGGGCTTTTTTAAATGTGGCCAGAAAATCTGCCGTACATGCCGATACGCTAAACCAACCAAACAATTTGAAAATGCAGATTGTACTAAGACATTTTCTATTAAATCTTATATTAATTGTAATTACAGTAACGTGGTGTACGTCATTGAGTGTACTGCATGCAAGTTGAAATATGTGGGATATACCACCAAAAAATTGAAAACGCGAGCATTAGAGCATCTCAATGACAGTAGCACCACATCTGTAAGGCAGGGATCAGCAGCATCGGCTCATTTTCAGACAGTGCGTAATGGAAATGGGAATTCTTTCAAAATTTACGCCACTGAACATGTGAATGTGGGCATAAGAAGGGGATGCCTTCGTAAAAAACTGGACGACAAAAAAGCATATTGGCAGTTCACTTTGGGGACTCGTGCCCCAACGGGTTTAAATGTCCGCCGCAAATTATTTCACTACTAAATTGGTACTTTTTTCTATGAAATGTGTATTTATGTATTTTAGAATCTTTTTTAACTTTGTATACTGATCCTCCAGTCAGTTGTATCTCCGGTGAGGTGGGAGGTATTATCAGCATATTCTCCGCCCTATTCCCAGGTATTTAAACCTTCTGAGTTTACACTGACGTCTAGGGATCGACCGATATCTGTTTTTTAGGGCCGATACCGATAATCGGTGGAGGTTAGGGCCGATAGCCGATAACTTATACCGATATTCCAGTATAAGTTATCGGCTATTTATCCCCCTTCGACACCGCTGCAGAGCATTGATTTAAAGCGGGTGCTTTAAATCAATGCACTGCGGTGGCTTTTGCGGTGCCATAGGCCACCACCACCCGCTTCTCTCCCCCCTACCTGTCAGGGTGGTCCGGGCCATCCATCCATCCTCCCTTCCTGTAGTGTCCGGCGGCATTCCGGGTGGAGGCTGAACCGGTCCGGGCTGTCCTTCTCCGGGGGTCATCTTCTCCACTCCGGGCAGGCTCCGGCCTAGTACGCTGCATAGACGCCGCTGCGCAGTGATGCCCGTGCGCAGCGACGCACCTGACATCACAGCGTAGCGGCGTCTATGCAGCGTACTAGGCCGGAGCCTGCCCGGAGTGGAGAAGAGGACCCCCGAGAAGAAGGACAGCCCGGACCGGTTCACCCTCCACCCGGAATGCCGCCGGACACTACAGGATGGATGGCCCGGACCACCCCCATTACGGGTAAGTTTAATTATTTTTTTTTATTGACTCGGAGGGTGGGGGAGGGGCCCGACCGGTATAGCGGTATGGGCAAAAATCCATACCGGTATACCGCCCAGCACTAAGGGGGGGGGCGGTCGCGGTGCGGGGCGGCGGATCGGGAGGGCGGTTGCGGTGCGGGGGGCGTGATTATCGGCCGATAATATCGGCCATACCGATAATCGGTCAATCCCTACTGACGTCACCGAGAAAGAGCTAATGCACTCGAAACACGTCTGACTGTCGCTTTTACTGTGTGTTGTCTACTTCAATAAAGCTGCATATCATTGAAGTGCTGGACCCTCTGCCTTTATTCCGAAGGATAGGGGATAAGATGTCTGATCACGGGGGTCTGTGGTTGAGGCTGTGGTTGAGATGTCACACCACGCCCCCTCCATTCAGGTCTATGGGAGGGGGCGTGTCACGCCCCCTCCCATAGACATGAATGGAGGGGACGTGGCGTGACATCACCACTACGGCCTCCCGAACCCACCGTTCTGAACATAATAGTTATAATGGCCGGATCCCCACGACCAGACATCTTATCTCCTTTCCTTTGGATAGGGGACAAGATGTCTAACAACAGAGTACCTCTTTAAGTATTCTCAAGTGAAGGAACTGTCAAAAAAATCTGTAAGGTAAACAGTGTAATGATGAATGAAATTTAAAGTTTTCTTTCGGGCCTTGACTTGTTTATGGAAGGTCTCCAAAAAAATGTCCTCCCATAGGAAATTTGTCAAGTTATCCATCTTGATCCCTTTCTTAGTTGACCAAGGGAGGAATCTCCTGAGATCGCACACAGAGATTATTATTGTTTTTTTTTTTTTTTTTCAATTTTAACAAAACTATTCCCCAAAATGAAGTCTTTGATGTACGACGAGCCCTGAATTACTTGTAAAACACTTTCCACACAGTGAACAGGAAAATGGCTTTTCTCCTGTGTGAGTTCTCTGATGTAACAAGAGATTCGCTCTCCGGTTGAAGACTTTGCCGCACTCGAAACAAGCGAAAGGCTTCTCCCCAGTGTGGATCTTCTTGTGTCGGATAAAATTGGACTTGTCATTAAAGCTTTTCCCGCATTCGGGACACACAAACGGCTTCTCTCCTTTGTGAATGCGCTCGTGTGTTACCAGCTGGGAGTTATTTGCAAAACATTTCCCACATTCGGCACAGGAAAATGGTTTCTCTCCTTTGTGAACCATCTGGTGGATGAGGAGAGTGGATTTCTCATTAAATTTTTCGTCACATTCTAGACATGAAAACTGCTTCCCTTCCACGTGGAAGACTTTATGTCGGACCAGTTCGGCTTTGCTGGTGTAACGTTTCCCGCAATCGCAGCAGGCAAAGGGCTTTTCCCCCGTGTGGGTTCTCTGGTGAATGAGTAGGTTAGCTTTACGATTAAAGCCTTTTCCACATTCGCTGCATGCATATGGTCTCTCCCCCGTGTGGATTCTCTTGTGCCTCCCAAAATTTGACTTGTCATTAAAGCTTTTTCCACATTCCGGACAAACAAAAGGCTTTTCTCCTCTGTGGATCCTCAGGTGAGTCACCAGATGAGAGTTACTCTTAAAACTCTTACCACATTCTGAACAACCGAAAGGTTTCTCTCCCGCATGGATCCTCAGATGTATCAAGAGGTGGGAATTGCTGGGGAAGCATTTGCCGCACACAGAGCATACTAGGGGGACCTTCCCACGGTGCAATCTCTTATGCATTACCAGATCGTTATTCCGAGGAAAACATTTTCCGCATTCTGAACAAACGTGCTGTTTACTTTTCACATTTTGATGGATTTTAACTCTAGGATCCTGGAAATACTGTTCATGTTTGTAGTGAAAAGAATTCAATTCAGGACTTTGTGCAAAATGCTGCATTTCATAGTTATAGTCAGCACCAGGGTGAAAGTTATGGTAGTCGTAATTTTTTTCTGGGGAAGGGAGGTGACAGATTTCTGAAGGTTCTTCGTCATCATCATCATCATCATCAAGGTCTGTAGAAAGAAAATCAAATATTTAGGGTATATTCAGATGTTGACTTCATTGGTTAGGAAAGTAAACAGCAGAAAATACGCAGCAAAATACATGTGAACGTACCCTTAGAAGGCAATTTCTCTCTTAGCACCCCTGCAAAATCAGCACAGCATTTCCCATTTCCCAGCAGCCACAGCTGGGATAATAAAGTACAGTGGTCCCTCAACATACCATGGTAATCCCGTTCCAAACGGACCATCGTTTGTTGAAACCATCGTATGTTGAGGGATCCGTGCAATGTAAAGTATAGGACAGTGGTCTACAACCTGCGGACCTCCAGATGTTGCAAAACTACAACACCCAGCATGCCCGGACAGCCGTTGGCTGTCCGGGCATGCTGGGTGTTGTAGTTTTGCAACATCTGGAGGTCCGCAGGTTGTAGACCACTGTTAGAGGAAGTTGTACTCACCTGTCCCCGCCGCTCCGGACCGTCACCGCTAGTCACCGCTGCCTGGGATGTCGCCGCCCATCGCTGTCGCCGCGTCCCCGAGGTGTCCCCGACGCTCTGGCAAGGCCTACCCCCTACACGACCTTCACCCCCTACACGCAATGATCGTGATGCTGTGCCCGCAACTCCCATCTCTGATGTTACACTTCTGAAATAGGACTGGGGTGGAAGTGGAGCACTAGGACCGAGGAGAAGTTACCCCTTTAACCAGACCAAACAACTACGACCACTATTTAACTGCTTAGTACAGTGGTCCCCAAACTGTGGCCCTCCAGATGTTGCAAAACTACAATTCCCAGCATACCTGGACAGCCGTTGGCTGTCCAGGCATGCTGGGAGTTGTAGTTTTGCAACATCTGGAGGGCCACAGTTTGGGGACCACTGGCTTAGTACCAGGAATATATTGGGAACTAATGATCAGATCTTTTTAGCTATTTTCCGATGATGCTGGTTTGAAGGCTATAACTTGATGGTATTAAAAGGGATTTAACTGGTTAATGGCCACGCCCCCTCCCATAGACTTGCACTGACGGCGTGGCCATAAAGTCACAACCCCCGCAGCCCGCACCCAGCGTTCGGAACAAAATATTCCGAATGCTGGGGCAGTGGAGTACCCCTTTAATGTCTACTACTAAAATATATGACTACTAGCTGTATTTTTATTTAAAAAAATATATTTTTTACAAATCGCCCAAATAGGGCCACAGTTGCTTGTGTTAACGCCAGTTAAGGTAAAGGATAAAGATTGAGTTAGCTTGCAACAATTTTAGGGTAGACCCCCCCCCCCCAAAGAGGTACCCTAAACTAAGACCCTCCCAATACAAAAATAACTTTTAGTAACTTTGATTAAAATTAATCACTTGGGATTTGTAAGTACAAAATGTGATCTGTGTCAGGACAACAAACATCAAAAACCCATCTCCAGTCTGTCTCCCATCATATCTATAAAAGGACCATATTGCTTATGAAGAGCCAATGTGCACTATTATTGTAGGACCATCCAAAAGCAAGTGGGTAGATAGTATTATTGGGGGTCAGACTGAGGAGCTGCTATTTAAATCATCCAGTTAGCCAGATCCTTCTAAGGATCCTTTTAAAGGGGTACTCCGGTGAAAAATATATTTTTTTTAAACCAACTGTTGCCAAAAAGTTAAACAGATTTGTAAATAACTTCTACTAAAAGATCTTAATTCTTCCAGTACTTATTAGCTGCTGTATACTACAGAGGAGATTCTTTTCTTTTTGGATTTCTTTTCTGTCTATCCACAGTGTTCTCTGCTGACACCTCTGTCCATGTCAGGAACTGTCCAGAGTAGGAGCAAATCCTTATAGCAAACCTCTCCTGCTCTGGACATTTCCTAAAATGGACAGAGGTGTCAGCAGAGAGCACTGTGGACAGACAGAAAATAAATTCAAAAATAAAATAATTTCTTCTATAGTATACAGCAGTTAATAAGTACTAGAAGGATTAAAGGTGGTACTCCGGTGGAAAACTTTTTTTTTTTTTTATTAACTGGTGCCAGAAAATGTAACAGATTTGTAAATTACTTCTATTAAAAAATCTTAATCTTTCCAGTACTTATTATCTGCTGAATACTTCAGTGGAAATTCTTTTCTTTTTGAAACACAGAGCTGTCTGCTGACATCACGAGCACAGTGCTCTCTGCTGACATCTCAGTCCATTTTAGGAACTGTCCAGAGCAGCATATGTTTGCTATGAGGATTTTCTCCTACTCTGGACAGTTCTTAAAATGGACAGAAGTGTCAACAGAGAGCACTGTGGTCATGATGTCAGCAGAGAGCTCTGTGTTTCAAAAAGAAAATAATTTCCACTAAATTATTCAGCAGCTAATAAGTACTGGAAGGATTAAGATTTTTTAATAGAAGTAACTTACAAATCTGTTTAACTTTCTGGCACCAGTTGATTTAAAAATAAATAAATAAAGTTTTTCACTGGAGTACCCCTTTAGAAGTAATTTATAAATCTGTTTAACTTTTTGGCACCAACTGATCTTAATTCTTCCAGTACTTATTAGCTGCTGTATACTGCAGAGGAGATTCTTTTCTTCTTGGATTTCTTTTCTGTCTGACCACAGTGCTCTCTGCTGACATCTTTGTCCATGTTAGCAACTGTCCAGAGCAGGAGAAAATTCCCATAGCAAACCTATGCTGCTCTGGACATTTCCTAAAATGGACAGAGGTGTCAGCAGAGAGCACGGTGGACAGACAAAAAAGAAATCCAAAGAGAAAATAATTTCTTCTATAGTATACAGTAGTTAATAAGTACTGGAAGGATTAAGATTAAGTAATTTACAAATCTGTTTAACTTTTTGGCACCAGTTGATTTAAAAAAAAAAAATGTTTTCACCAGAGTACCCCTTTAAAGGAGTACTCCGGCGCGCACTTTTTTCCTTTTATCCCGTTGGGGCTGCAAAATAAAAGAAAACACACTTTATCTTACCTGTCAACGAGCCCCCGGAGCTCCGGTACACTCCGGTACAGGTGTTCGGTCCCCGGGCTGTATTCTTCTTACTTCCTGTTAGCCCGGCAAGTCACACGGAGCTTAAGCCTATCACCGGACGCAGCGATGTCCCGCCTCGGCTGGTGATAGGCTGAAGCTCTGTGTGATGTGTCGGGCTAACAGGAAGTAAGAAGAATACAGCCCGGGGACCGAACACCTGTACCGGAGCTCCGGGGGCTCGTTGGCAGGTAAGAGAAAGTGTGTTTCTTTTATTTTGAAGCCCGGACCGGATAAAAGGAAAAAAGTGCGCGCCAGAGTACTCCTTTAAGGATCTGGCTAACTGGATGTTTTAAATAGCAGCTCCTCAGTCTGACCCCAATAATACTATCTACCCACTTGCTTTTGGATGGTCGTACAATAATAGTGCACATTGGCTCTTCATAATCAATATGGTCATTTTATAGATATGATGGGAGACAGACTGGAGATGGGTTTTTGATGTTTGTGGTCCTGACACAGATCACATTTTGTACTTACAAATCACAAGTGATTCATATTAATTGAAGTTACTAAAAGTAATTTTTTATTGGGAGGGTCTTAGTTTAGGGTAACCCTTTGTGGGGTCTCCCCTAAAGTTGTTGTGAGCTACTTATTACCTTGATACCTCCTGGGGCACCGAGGACCTCAGTGTGCAGGTAACAGCTGTGTCGTACTTCTGTACTTCTTCAGACCAGACACAGCTGTTACCTGCACATTGAGGTCCTCAGTGCCCCTGTCTCGGTACCTGCCTGACACCGCCACCCTGTTTGTACAATTAAGAATACCCTGAAGCTACTACCTTGGTGAGTGCCGTCCATATTTCTACACTGCGAGATTTGTAAATTATTTTTATTAAAAAATCTTTACCCTTCCAGTACTTTTTAGCAGCTGTTTGCTACAGAGGAAATCCTTTTCTTTTGTAATTTCTTTTTTTGTCTTGTCCACAGTGCTCTCTGCTGACACCTGATGCCCATATCAGGAACTGTCCAGACTAGGAGAAAATCCCCATAGCAAACCTCTCCTGCTCTGGACAGTTCCTGACACAGACAGAGGTGTCAGCAGAGAGCACTGTGGTCAGACAGAAAAGAAATTGAAAAAGAAAAGAATTTCCTCTGTAGCATACAGCTGCTAAAAAGTACTGGAAGGGTAAAAATGTTTTAATAGAAGTCATTTACAAATCTGTTTATCTTACTGGCACCAGTTGATTTAAAAAAAATGTTTTCCACCGGAGTACCCCTTTAATAAACTTGCCACATTTTCTCCTGCCTGACAGTAAGCAAATTAAATCTGTGATCTAGTACTGCACGACTCTTCTTAAAGGGAACCTGTTATCACCTGTTCCCAACAACTTCTTTGATGGTGGCCCACCATCCTTGATTGACAGATCTCTACCTTAACCTAAACAGGGGGAGCTCTAACAATCAAGGCCAGCAGGGCAGATAAAAACCACTGGGGACCACCCTGACATCTCGTGGTTCAGGATGCTGCATGAAAGCAATGACAGGTTCACTTTAATGGCCACTGTAAAGATAGTTTGCAGCCATTAAAGGGTTAAAAGGAATCTGTCAGCTGTATTTGCTGCTAAGAGCTGTACCATTGGATAGTTGATAAGGTAAAAAAAAAGCAAACTGTACCTTTCCTGGAGCAGATGTTGGTCGACAAAGCGCCCAAATCATATAAAATAGTCCTTTTATTTCTTAGGCAAGTGTCAAGGAGGCGGGGCAAAGTTGCTGAAGTGCCACAGCCTAGCATGCCTCCTTGCTTTCTTTAAAGGGGTACTCCGCTGCTCAGCGTTTGGAACAAACCGTTCTGAATGCTAGAGCCGAGAGGCGGCGGCGAGAGTTTGTGACGTCATAGCCCCGCCCCCTCACATCACTCCCCGCCCCCTCAATGCAAGTCTATGGGAGGGGGCATGAAAGCCATCACACCCCCTCCCATATCACGCCCCGCCCCCTCAATGCAAGTCTATGGGAGGGGGCGTGGCAGATGTCACGCCACCTCCCATACACTTGCATTGAGGGGGCGGGGTGTGATGTTGTGAGGGGCGGGGCTATGACATCACGAGCTCCCGGCATCGGCTCCAGAGTTTGGAACAGTTTGTTCCAAATGCTGAGCAGCAGAGTACCCCTTTAAAGAGGTTGTCTTGGGTAAGATAACTTATCCCCTATCCACAGGATAGGAGATAAGTGTCTGATCACTGGGGGTCCGATGGCTGGCACCCCCCTGTGGTCTTAAGGCAGTCTATTCATTTTTTAGGGGAGTGCCGATGAGACTTGAGTGCTGTACTCGGGCATCTCATCCCACAGAAATCATAGTATCTTAGCAAGCAGGGGTCCCATTCAGGAGATCATGGGGGGTCCCAGCGGTTGGACACCCCCACGATCAGACAGGATCCACAGGATAGGGGATTGGTTTGTAATTCCCCCGGAAGTAAGGCCAACAGTCAGAGAGGTGGAACCAGAAAGGCCATAATGGAAACAGTGACTTACCTATACTAACATGTCTTGGAGTCTGTGCCTCCATCTTAAAATCCTGGTCATCTCCTAAATAATCGTCATCTTCTTCTTCAATATCAATGATGACAATATTTAGATTTTCATCCTAGATGAGAGATGAGGGAGAAATAAATAATTACCAGCCTGCAAAACTTTAAACATCTATATCTAATATTATCTCGGTTTATTAAATCTGTCCATCCAGGTGTATATACACATTACATTACAGTAGAGTTTTCCAAACAACATGTCTCCAGCTGTTGCAAAACTACAACTCCCAGCATGCCCGAACAGCCGAAGGCAGTCCGGGCATGCTGGGAGTTGTAGTTTTGCAACAGCTGGAGACACATTGTTTGGAAAACCCTGTATTGCAGCTACCTATAACCTTGATATGGGTTTAGCAGATCCAACATGCTAGAGATGTTTAGAGAATAGTCCGTACTCTTAAAGCGTCAGATCCCACAAAGAAAATAAAAAAATATATAAATAAATAAAAATTTAAACTCAGTGCCTATCCCAGACCATGTACATGTAATTTTTTGGCCTCTATCATTAATATTTATTATAAAAATCCCTATTTTCATTAGCTCACAGTGTTAGAAATCCTCTCAGGGAAAGGGGGCGTGTCCCTCCTTGAGGTGGTGGGAGGTGATTGGTGTGTGGTGGGAGGGGGTGTGTTCCTCCCTTGTGGTGGTGGAAGGTGATTGGTGTGTGGTGGGAGGGGGTGTGTCCCTCCCTTATGGTGGTGGGAGGTGATTAGTGTGTGGTAGAAGGGGGCATGTCCCTCACTTGTGGTGGTGGCACATGATTGGACTTTGGTGGGAGGGGGTGTGTCCCTCCCTTTTGGTAGTGGGAGCTGATTGGTGTGTGGTGGAAGGGGGTGTTTCCCTCCCTTGTGGTGGGACGTGATTGATGTGTGGTGGGAGGGGTGTGTCCCTCCCTTATGGTTGTGGGAGGTGATTGATGTGTGGTGGAAGGGGACGTGTCCCTCCCTTGTGGTAGTGGGAGGTGATTGGTGCGTGGTGGGATGGGGTCTGTCCCTCCCTTGTGGTGGTGGGACGTGATTGGTGTGTGGTGGGAGGGGGTGTGTCCCTTCCTTGTGGTGGTGGGAGGTGATTGGTGTGTGGTGGGATGGGGTCTGTCCCTCCATTGTGGTGGTGGGACATGATTGGTGTCTGTGGGGAGGGGGTGCGTCCCTCCCTTATGGTGGTGGGAGGTGATTAGTGTGTAGTGGAAGGGTGTGTGTCCCTCCTTGTGGTTGTGGGAGGTGATTGGTGTGTGGTGGAAGGGGATGTGTCCCTCCCTTGTGGTAGTGGGAGGTGATTGGTATGTGGTGGGATGGGGTCTGTCCCTCCCTTGTGGTGGTGGGATGTGATTGGTGTGTGGTGGGAGGGGGTGAGTCCCTTCCTTGTGGTGGTGGGAGGTGATTGGTGTGTGGTGGGATGGGGTCTGTCCCTCCATTGTGGTGGTGGGACATGATTGGTGTGTGTTGGGAGGGGGTGTGTCCCTCCTTCTGGAGGTGATTGCTGTGTAGTGGAAGGCTGTATGTCCCTCCTTGTGGTGGTGGGACGTGATTGGTGTGTGGTGGAAGGGGGCGTTTCCCTCCCTTGTGGTGGTGGGAGGTGATTGGTGTGTGGTGGGATGGGGCGTGTCCCTCCTTGTGGTGGTGGGACGTGATTGGTGTGTGGTAGAAGGGGGCGTGTCCCTCCCTTGTGGTGGTGGGAGGTGATTGGTGTGTGGTGGGAGGGTGTGTGTCCCTCCTTGTGGTGGTGGGAGGTGATTGGTGTGTGGTAGGATGGGGCGTGTCCCTCCCTTGTGGTGGTGGAAGGTGATTGATGTGTCTTTACATATATTTTGCAGAACGCAGAATTTTTGTTGTGGAACGTCTGCAGCGAAAATTCTGCTGTGTTAGGGTACGTTCACACATACAGGATCTGCGTAGATTTGATGCGCAGGATTTGTAACTGCAGATTAGAAGCTGTGCGCAGTCATTTAGTTTACATTGAAATCTGCAGCAGAAAATCCTGTGCATCAAATCCTGCGCATCAAATCTGCATACTTGTGAACGTACCCTTAAGGGGACTGAGCAATCCTATTGAAGTGAATAGGCTTTAAACACATGCAGAATTTCCATGCGGATTTGAATGCGGATATTTAAGCGAAAATTCTGCCGTGGGAACACTTGAGTAATGTTTTAATGCTTATTCTGAAATAAGACGTATACTTACAAATGGACAATGACTTAACCAGGAATACAGTACCTCATTGTGTCTTTTGAAGGCTTTCTCTTTTAATGCATAAGGTTTTGGACGAGGAGGACTGGGGCACATTTCTGGAATAATACTGGATACTTCTATAGGAGATGAATGTTACTTTGTTAACACATATGAACAACAAAATAATACTACACAACATGAACATGGACGGAGCAGACTGTTCTCATAAAGTACAAGTAGAAGAATGCCAATCTGACACCCAAAAGACAAATGCAAATGCCATATTATCATGTGTTCTGAAGTATAGGACTGTTGATCCTACAAGGATAGCCAGAGCAAAAATCCAGCTAAAGTAAAACTTAGAACTAATTATTACCTTCATCCCTTTAGTTCAGAAATGTCCATCACCTGACAATGGCCTCAGAGTACAATAGCTGGTGTAGCCCCCAACTTTTCCTTTTCATAAGGGGTAAAAGGAGAAAAAGCCCCCCAAAATTTGTAGTGCATTTTCTCCCGAGTACGGAGATACCCCATATGTGGCCCTAAACTGTTTCCTTGAAATACAACAGGGCTCCAAAGTGAGAGCGCCATGTGCATTTGAGGACTAAATTAGGGATTGCATAGGGGTAGACATAGGGGTATTCTACGCCAGTGATTCCCAAACAGGGTGCCCCCAGCTGTTGCTAAATTCCCAGCATGCCTGGACAGTCAGTGGCTGTCCAGGAATGCTGGGAGATGTTGTTTTGCAACAGCTGGAGGCTCTGTTTTAGAAACAATGCAGTACAATACGTTTTTCATTTTTATTGGGGGGGGCAGTGTAAGGGGGTGTATATGTAGTGTTTTACCTTTTATAATGTGTTAGTGTAGTGTTTTTAGGGTACATTCGCACTGGCGTGTTACGGTGAGTTTCCTGCTAGGAGTTTGCGCTGCGGCAAAAAACTTGAAGCAGGAAACTTACTGTAAACCTGCCTGTGTGAATGTACCCTGTACATTCACATGTGGGGGCAGACCTCCAGCTGTTTCAAAACTACAACTCCCAGCATGTACTGACAGACTGTGCATGCTGGGAGTTGTACTTTTGGAACAGCTGGAGGCACACTGGTTGGAAAACCTTCAGTTAGGTTCTGTTACCTAACTCAGTATTTTCCAACCAGTGTGCCTCCAGTGGTGCAAAACTAAAACTCCCAGCATGTACTGATCACCGAAGGGCATGCTGAGAGATGTAGTTATGCAACAGCTGGTGATACGCAACTACAGCTCCCAGCATGCCGAGACAGCTGTTTGCTGTTTGGGCATGCTGGGATTTGCAGTTTTGCAACATCTGGAGAGCTACAGTATAGAGACCACTGCAAACTGTGGCCCTCCAGATGTTGCAAAACTACAAATCCCAGCATGCCCAGACAGCAAACAGCTGTAGAAGTTGTAGTCTTGCAAGATCTGGAGGGATACAGTTTAGAGACCACTGTATAGAGGTCTCAAACTGTATCCCTCCAGCTGTTGCAAAACAACATATTCCAGCATGCCCAAACAGCTGTCTGGGCATGCTGGGAGTTGTAGTTTTGCAACATCTGGAGGGCTACAGTTAGAGACCACTGTATAGTGGTCTCAAACTGTACCCTCCAGATGTTGCTAGGCAACTAACCGGCTTCCGTAGGATCCAGCCGCACGACATCGTCGCCCGCCGATCTCCGTCGCCCGCTGCCTCCGGACGGGTAAGTGTATCTTCGGCGCCGGTCCCCGGCGTTTCCCAATCCTGCCCCGCATATTGTGGGTGGGCAGGATGGGGAAAACTAAAGTTAACCCCCCCGCCCCCGATCTGCTATTGGTGGTCGCTTCTAGACCACCAATAGCCGGGATAGGAGGGGTGGCACCCCTGCCACCTCACTCCTATCCCCTCAGGGGGATCGTGGGTGTCTTAGACAACCGCGATCCCCCTTATATTCCAGGTCACCGGGACACCACAGACCCGTAATGACCCGGAATCGCGAAATCGCAAGTGTGAATTCACTTGTGATTTGCCGCGATTGCTGACATGGGGGGGGTCTAATGACCCCCTGGGCGTTTACACAGGATGCCTGCTGAATGATTTCAGCAGGCATCCCGGTCCGATCCCCGCCTGGCACGTGGCAGGGGCCGGAATTCTCCATGACGTACACCTACGTCATTGGTCCTTAAGTACCAGGGTGTCATGACGTAGGCATACGTCAAGGGTCCTTAAGGGGTTAAATGCATTTTCCCAGAAGGGGCAGTTTTCTGCTATGTGACCCAAGCTGCATTAAAAATTACAAATCTGTATACTTATCCGGCCGGCTCCTCCTGTTGGTTTCCTGAGGCTTGGTCTCAACCACGGCAGTCTCCTTTATTACTTCCAGAGACCTGCCGTGTAGAAGGAGATGCCAGCTCAGCATAAAGATCAGCCACTGAGAGGACATTTCCTGTCCGCATGGAATGTCACTGGAAGTAATAAAACTTTTAAAAGAAGATTGTTCTTTGCAGTGCTGCCCAGCCACATATTAAGTAAAAACCCCCACTGCCGAAGAATACCTTTAGGGTAGGGTAGAAAATATGCTGCAGATTCTGCTATGAGCAGACACACAGGGCCACATGCAGCCGTGTGTGCAGTAAGGTGAGGAGCCGGGGGCCGAGCATCACGTCACATCGGCGCACGGGAATCAGACTCTAAACCTCATTGCAAATACAGAGCGGCAGCTGGGAAGCCCAGTGTGTCTGCTCGTAGCAGAATTTGCAGAATGCGCTACATGTGACCCTACGCTTAAAGCGTTACTGTCATTTGAAAAAACTTTTGACATGTCATCCAAACATGCCAAAACTTTAGCTTACATCAGGTCTCAGTCCCAAGACCCTCTGCGATCATGAGTTATAAGGGAGGCAGTGTGTGCTTCACTCCCTGGTTGTCAATCAAACCTGACTCACTGCTTTAAAGGGGTTATCCACCATAAGATGATTTTAGTACGTACCTGGCAGACAGTAATGGACATGCTTAGGAAGGATCTGCGCTTGTCTTGGGGCTAAATGACTATGTTGTGAGATTACCATAACACTGTGGCTAGCTTTTTGTGAATTAGTATTTCCTGTTTGAGTTTTCTTTTTTTGCCTAAAAATCCCATAATTCCATTTTCCTCCCTCCCACACATCAGCCACCCCACCCATTGATATATAAATGAGCTGCATCCTCTCAAAAGACCTGTGGTTTTCAATCAGGGTGCCCACAGCTGTTGCATTAGTTGAAGATTGATCGCTCCACCCATTGAAGCAGACAGGCTCCCTATCATCAGCTGACTAGTGAGTCAAGTCTCGGCCGCATTGCAACCTGGGAAAAATGTGAGACAACAGTCATTTTGTATGCTGGTAAAAATAAATATTGGGGTGAAAATCCCATAAGAATTGTGAGAAAACTGTCACACACAGGTTCAGACACCATATTATGAACTACACTAACTTCACAGCCCCTGTAGCATAGTCACATAAAAAAAATTCCTGGAATACCCCATTAACCTGTGCAGGGGGAGCAGCCGGGCAGGGAGTAAAGAGCTGGTGCGCACTTTACAGGCTTATAACTCACGACTGAGACCTGGACTCGGACCTGGTGCGATCTAAACTTTTGATATGTCTGGACCACATGTCAAGAGTCTTTTTTACTGCTGGTGTCCAGTTTTTGATCCAGAATCTCCTAACACTTTAGAAGAATTCTCCGGTCCTAGAGTCAGGTTTTCTAAGGTCAGATAATAAAAAGTCTGAAGAAGTAGAAAACATGACTCTCCCCTGTATCCAAGGGCCAGTACTTACCTGGGGTGAGATCTATAACCGGTTCCCTGTGCTGCGGTTTACTTTTAGCATGCGTCCTTTGTCCTTTCATTTCAGGGACAACTTCAACTTGCCACATGTTTACATCTTCAACCTAAATGTTGCATTAAAATAAAAAAGTCAATAGCGGGATTTATTACTTTTTAGGCCTTTATAGCTTTTGCAGTTTCTGTTCTGTTGCGTAAAGGGGTACTCCGGTGGAAAACAATTTACTTAAAATCAACTGGTGCAAGAAAGTTAAACAGATTTGTAAATGACTTCTATTTAAAAATCTTAATCCTTCCAGTACTTATCAGCTACTATATACCCCAGAGAAACGTTTCCCAACCAGGGTGCCTCCAGCTGTTGCAAAATTACAACTCCCAGCATGCTCGGACAGCCAAAGGCTGTCCGAACATGCTGGGAGTTGTAGTTTTACAACAGCTGGAGGCACCCTGGTTGGGAAACACTTCTCCTGAGGAAGTTATTTTTCTTAATTTCCTTTCTGTCTGACCACAGTGCTCTCTGCGGACACCTCTGTCCATGTCAGGAACTGTCCAGAGTAGGAGCAAATCCCCATAACAAACCTATCCTGCTCCGGACAGTTCTTGACATGGACAGAGGTGTCAGCAGAGAGCACTGTGGTCAGACAGAAGAGAAATTCAAAAAGAAAAGAACTTCCTCTGTAGTATACAGCAGCTGATAAGTACTGGAAGGATTAAGATTTTTAAATAGAAGTCATTTACAAATCTGTTTAACTTTCCTGCACCAGTTGACTGAAAGAAATACCCCTTTAATTAAGTCTTGTGACTCTTAGGCCATGTTCACAATCCCTTGCTTCTTGCACCGTGCGCACAAGAAGACGTGAGGGACGACGCATGCGCTGAGGACCTATGTGTCAATCACACAGTGGTCCCAGTGCTGACGTAAAGGGATAGGCGACCCCCGGCCACACCTATCCGACTGTTGCTGACCACAGAATAAAGCATTTTTTAAGCTGATCAAGATTGCTAAAAAGCAGCAAAATGAGGGTAGAAATTCATGACCGCTGTGCTTTAAAGGGGTACTCCGGTGTAAAACTTTTTTTTTTTTTTTTTATCAACTGGTACCAGAAAGTTAAACAGATTTGTAAATTACTTCTATTAAAAAAATCTTAATCCTTCCAGTACTTATCAGCTGCTGAATACTACAGAGGAAATTCTTTTCTTTATGGGACACAGAGCTCTCTGCTGACATCTCTGTCCATTTTAGGAACTTTCCAAAGCAGCATATGTTTGCTATGGGGATTTTCTCCTACTCTGGACAGTTCTTAAAATGGACAGAGATGTCAGCAGAGAGCACTGTGCTTGTGATGTCAGCCGAGAGCTCTGTGTTCCAAAAAGAAAATAATTTCCTCTGTAGTATTCAGTAGCTAATAAGTACTGGAAGGATTAAGATTTTTTAATAGAAGTCATTTACAAATCTGTTTAACTTTCTGGCACCAGTTGATTAGAAAAAAATGTTTTCCACCAGAGTACCCCTTTAAATAAAGAAAACCCCTTTATTAGGTAGAAAAATCACCTTGTTGGGCTCCTGGTTATAGTCTGGATTAGGCTCGATTATACAATCTTCATCCACACTTTGGTTGTCCTCTATATGACCGTCCTGTGAACAGATTGGGCTAGGACACCTCTCTGGTGTATTCCCCTCACTGGACTGATCTGTTGAAAATAAATGCAGTGACTAAATACAAAGCTTATACATGACGGCAAGATGATGGGTGTATCTAGGTGACCCCGAAAACTGCTCTCTCCTTTACCCAGTGATTCCAGGTGCTGATCGGTCTCCATCACAACGTCATTGTACAGATCCTTATGTCCTTCTATGTATTCCCACTCCTCCATGGTGAAACAGACAATGACATCCTGATACCTTATAGGAACCTGTCGCACACAATGATACCATTATCATCCCTTGGAACTACTGTATAATGTCCCCCCTTCCCATCGGTGCTCACCTCTCCAGTCAGCAGATGAATGATCTTGTTTGAGAGTTCTAGGATCTTCTGCTCATTGTTCCTCTCATATATTGGGAATGCGACAGGGCTCTGGGTCCGGCCCAGCTTTCCTGAGAGGTGAAGACGGCTGCTGGGTGCCCCGGGATCAAGAGACTTCTTCATGGGTCCATAATCCTAATTAAGAAAGAGTCAATAGGAAACATGCTCTTGTTTTCATGTCACGCTGTTCCTCAAATCTCTCACCTCTCCAGTCAGCAGATAAATGATCTCCAGGGTGAGACTTAATATTTGTTCAGTTACGTGACCCTTCTCCTTGTCCATCCTGAAGACGAAGCTTTGGTCCTGCTGTTTAGGACCAGCTGTCCCTGAATTGAGAGGAAAAAAAAATATATAAAAATAAATAAATATATATATATATATATATATATATATATAGCAATAATCCAACAGCACTCCAAAAATGAGAAAAACTGTGGTAGTTTATTCACCCTTGTCTATGCGACATTTCGGCTACCCACTTGTATATACAGTGGTCCCTCAACATACCATGGTAATCCCGTTCCAAACGGACCATCGTTTGTTGAAACCATCGTATGTTGAGGGATCCGTGCAATGTAAAGTATAGGACAGTGGTCTACAACCTGCGGACCTCCAGATGTTGCAAAACTACAACACCCAGCATGCCCGGACAGCCGTTGGCTGTCCGGGCATGCTGGGTGTTGTAGTTTTGCAACATCTGGAGGTCCGCAGGTTGTAGACCACTGTTAGAGGAAGTTGTACTCCCCTGTCCCCGCCGCTCCGGACCGTCACCGCTCGTCACCGCTGCCCGGGATGTCGCCGTCCATCGCTGTCGCCGCGTCCCCGGGGTTTCCCCGACGCTCTAGCAAGGACTCTGCTTCCCCGGCATCCTCGCTCTCTGTCGCCGCCATCACGTTGCTAAGCACGGCACTCCTATTGGATGACGGGACGGCGTGCGCAGCGACGTGATGACGACGATGGAGAGCGCCGACAATGCAGGGGATCCCGAAGAGGACGCGCCAGAGCCCCGAGGACAGGTAAGTGATCGTCAGCGGACCACAAGGGGGAACCGTAAACCGCTATCCGGTGGCAGCTGAAGCAGTCTGCGCTGCAGGATAGCCGTTTATGTGATGGCCCCGACATACAAAAGCATCGTATGTTGATGCTGCCTTCAACATGCGATGGTCTCTGAGAGGCCATCGCATGTTGAAATTATCGTATGTCGGGGCCATCGTAGGTCGGGGGGTCACTGTATGTATATATATATATATATATATATATATAATCTACCCCTATAAGATGCCAGGTTGATCAGAAGTTAAAGGGGAATTTCAGAGGAAGAACATTTTTTTAATTCAGTGGTGCTAGAAAGTTATACAGATTTGTAAATTGCTTCTGTAAAAAAATCTCAATCCTTCCAGTACTTATCAGCTGCTGTATACTACAGAGGAAGTTTTGTAGTTCTTTCCAGTCTGACCACAGTGCTCTCTGCTGACACCTCTGTCCATGTCAGGAACTGTCCAGAGCAGGAGAGGTTTTCTATGGGGATTTGCTCCTCCTCTGGACAGTTCCCGACATGGACAGAGGTGTCAGCAGAGAGCGCTGTGGTCAGACTGGAAAGAACTACACAACTTCCTCTGAAGCATACAGCAGCTGATGTGTACAGGAAGGATTAGGGTAGGGTCACACGGTGGAATTTCCGCAAACTGAACAGAATTGCGGAATTCCAACCGAATTCTGGCGGAATTTCTGTGTTCTCAAAAATTTCCATTGATTTCAAAGGGATTCCGCTGGGGAATTCCACAAAATATAAGATATAATTTTTCTGCGGAATGCAGAAATTCTGCTGTCTGAATTCCAATGAAAGTAATGGGCAGTAAATTCCGACGGAATTCTTCCGTGGAATTCCGTACAGAAATTTTCGCTGTTTGAACATACCCTTAAAGGGGTACTCCTCTGCTCAACATTTGGAACAAACTGTCCCGAACGCTGGAGCTGGGAGCTTGTGACATCATAGCCCCGCCCCCTCATGACATCACGCCCCACCCCCTCAATGCAAGTTTATTGAGGTGGGGGGGGTGTGACGGGGCTTAATGACTCCACTTCATTAGGATGTGGAGTCAGTTACAGAGAATTAATATGTAAATTGAGCTGATGAAGCCCCACCCCCACTGCCCGATTCACTGAATTCTGGGAGACATATCTCAGAACCTACTGGACATATTTAAGTAAGTGACTCCTCGTTGGACTCCTGTTCACCCAAACTATAATCCAGTATATATAAGGTTTAGTGTGGGTGAACGGGCTGACAGTTTCCCTTTAAAAGACAACTGTCAGGCAATTCACCCAAACTAAACCCAATATACTGGGTGATAAAGTAGGTGACCAGGAGTCCAACGAGGGGTCACTTACTTTACTGTGTGTCCTGGCCGCTGAGTTCTCCCCCGATAAAATTCAGTTTGTCATCTCTGTACTCGCGCTTTGAAGGCAGTCCCCCGGCATCCATGTTTCTTTGGGTCCCGGAGGAAGGGGCCTGAGCCCGTCCCCGTAGTTTGCATATTCATGTGAAGAACATCTTCCTCCGGGACAGTTTGAGTACAGAGAGGACAAACACAACTTTATCGGGGGGAGAACTCAGCGGCCAGGACACACAGTAAAGTAAGTGACCCCTTGTTGGACTCCAGTTCACTCATACTATCATCTCGTAGTCTGGGCGTACTGCCTGACAGATTTCCTTTAAAGGGAAAGACAGCTGTGACTGTTGACTCTTTACAATACAGTGACCCCCCGACCTACGATGGCCCCGACATACGATAATTTCAACATGCAATGGCCTCTCAGAGGCCATCACATGTGGAAGGCAGCATCAACATACGATGCTTTTGTATGTCGGGGCCATAGCATAAACGGCTATCCGGCAGCGCAGACTGCTTCAGCTGCTGCCGGATAGCCATTTACGGTGCCCCGTGTGGTCCGCTGATGATAACTCACCTGTCCCTGGCGCTCCGTTCTCTTCAGGATCCCCTGCATCACCGTCGCTCTCCTTCATTGTCATCACATCGCCGCACACGCTGTCCCCTCATCCAATAGGATCGGTGTGCGCAGCGACGTGATGATGGCGATGAAGAGCGATGATCCCAGGCAGCAGAGAGGGTCCGGAGCGGCGGGGACACCCCGGGGATGCGGCGACAGCGATGGAGGGCGACATCCAGGGAAGCGGTGACGGTCCGGAGCGGCGGGGACAGATGAGTATAACTTCCTATACTTATCATTGCACGGATCCCTCAACATACGATGGTTCATTTGGAACCAACTACCATCGTATGTTGAGGGACCGCTGTATTCAGACTGGATCCAGGAAGCACTAAGGGGCCCCCAACAAATAATACTGTCAGCAGTGTCCCCTCACAGTCAATACAATTCTGCTCCTCCCCTTAGACACTGGGGCATAAGAAGTAATTTTGCCTCCGGTGGCGCCACACAGCCAATACTTAAAGTACTGGTATGTATAAGTAGCATATATCGATCACTATGGGGGAGATTTATCAAAACCTGTGGAAAGGAAAAGTTGCCCAGTTGCCCATAGCAACCAATCAGATCGCTTCTTTCATTTTGCAGAGGCCTTGTTTAAAATGAAAGAAGTGAGCTGATTGGTTGCTATGGGCAACTGGGCAACTTTTCCTCAGGACAGGTTTTGATAAATCTCCCCCTATATGATTGCCTTAAAGGGGTACTCCATTGGAAAATATATATATTTTTTAAATCAACTGGTGCCAGAAAGTTAAACAGATGACGTCAGACGCCATCCACACGAGGGAAAGCAGCTAACATCATCGCCGACACCTCCGGACTGCAACATCGCACGGCAAATATCAGGTTCAGTGCCCTCTGAACCAGCCGTACCGGCGCCTGCCTGCGCTCACAGGACAGCGTCACAGCGCAAGGATAACACAGGAATCCTTATCGGGTAATATCTCTACTATAATACACAACATTTTGCAGATTTATTTGGGTCAACACCCTGGACATTCATTTATTTGTCTTGATTTATTTTTCTGGACATTGGTAGCACCATACCGGACTATCAGATACAGAATTGCCGGATTAGCGGTCACACTGCATTGATGAATTTTAAAAAAAATTAAAAAAAAATTTTATTGCAAAACTATTGTATATGTATTCACTTTGTCTCTAGGCATTTGCTTGTAACATTACCCCCCCCCCCCCCGCAAGGGCCCTGTGAGGGGATATTTCTGTATATATTTTTACATATTGCATTTTGATGTTCATGTTGTAAATAAATTTATATTCTGAATATTTGACGCACAGTCTCAGCCTAAATATATTAAATTGTTCGGGTTACTGTCCTTGAGGTGTAGGCAGTCCCTCTTTACTTTCTTATACAAATTATTACTATACACCTGGGTATAGGTGTTACTGCCTACATTGCCTCGGACAGTATTTAATTCTGAGCTGCACAATTTTCGAAATTCAGATTTGTAAATGACTTCTATTAAAAAAATCTTAATCCTTCCAGTACTTATCAGCTGCTGTATGATCCACGGGAAGTTCTTTTCTTTTTGATTTTCTTTTCTGTCTGACCACAGTGCTCTCTGCTGACACCTCTGTTTATTTTAGGAACTGTCCAGAGTAGGAGCAAATCCCCATAGAAAACCTATCCTACTCTGGACAGTTCCTAAAATGGACAGAGGTGTCAGCGGAGAGTACTGTGGTCAGACACAAGGAAATTCAAAATGAAAAGAACTTCCTGAGAATAATACAGCTGATAATAAGTACTGGAAGGATTAAAAAATTTAAAGTAATTTACAAACCTGTTTAACTTTCTGGCACCAGTTGGTTTAAAAAAATAGTTTTCCAGTGGAGTACCCCTTTAATAAGGGGGAACCCTACAGAACCCCCGAAACGCATTTGTATATGTCATAAAGCTTATTGTCTTACTAGAGCACTATTAATAATATACACGATCCTTGGTGGGGCTAATGGAATTCTAACTACCGGAGCTGTTTGTGAATCTATCTGAGACACTATCGGATCTTTGGATGTTTGTGAGCATGTGAGGAGCCAACCAGGAGGGGTGGGTGAAGATAGCGCACATCCCCCGCTGTGAAATAGGTTATTATTTCAATGCCTACAATTGATTTTGTGTAAAAAAAAAAAAAAACTGGAGCGCTAGCCTCTAGTGCAATGTTTCCCAACCAGGGTGCCTCCAGCTGTTGCAAAACTACAACTCCCAGCATGCCCGGACAGCCTTTGGCTGTCCGGGCATGCTGGGAGTTGTAGTTTTGCAACAGCTGGAGGCACCCTGGTTGGGAAACAATGCACTGGTATTTTGATGCTTCTTTGTATACCGGACCATTTATTGGAATGGGGAGGAGGCCAGCGCTCTTTACTATGGAAATTATGGGAAGGACTATCCTGGATTTGTGATACGCCATCTTGGACCCATGGTGCTATGGTGGGCCAGTGAATTTTACCTCGCAGCCCCCCATAAGCAACAAGTGAATCCCACCCTGTAGTTTGTTTGGAGCGCTACTAGTACCTTATTGTGATTGTTTTCTCTACTGATCAGTATTAGCAATCTAAAGATTGCTAGAAATAGTCCCCGTTGGGAACTTTGCACCTTTTTTTTTTATCTTAAAAAAAAAAAAAAAAAAAAAAATGAATAAGCCCCTCCCCAATAAAAAATAATATCATCCTCTTATCCCATTGTACAAAGAAAAAAAAAATTAATTAATTAACAAACACATTTGGTATGGTCCAGTGTGGTAAGGTAATGTTAATAATCCCGTACAGTGAAAGGCATAAATGTAAAAATGACAGTAAAAAAAGTCAAAAATTGCTGATTTTTGGTCACATCACATCCCAGGAAAAAAAATAAAAAATCATCAAAAAAAGTCACATACACGCAAAGGTGATACCGATATAAACTATGTAGTTTTTCATCACTCACATCAGTTCCCCTTCTAGGTTATATGCTGCAATAATTGGCGACACTGGTGGGAATTAATTAACGGGTTTTTGCAATCGCTTATTTGTGCAGAAATTACAATTTTTTGTTTTGTTTACACTAGTTTTCAGTGCCGCCAGCACAATACTAAGTAGTTTTGTTTTTTTAAACATAGTAACGGTGAAACTCAGTGCTGTGGTTTTATTATTAATATGTAAATATAGAAGCAGACATGAAACAAATAAAAATACTAAAATGATTGATAAAAATAATATACTAAGCTATAAAAAAAAAAAAATGAATTTATCCAACAAATAAGTTGGATACAATCACACCAATAAGGTAGAAATAATTTAAACATATAAATATAATAAAAAGCGGTCACTAAAAAAATGATCGCAAATAGAAGTATATGTCAGCTCGCCCCAAAGCCCACCAGTCCAAGCACGGAGTAGGGCGCGGACTGCACCCAAATATTTGAAAGCCGAAAAACAGAAAACTCCAGCTCGGTGCAGATCAATGCGCCGTCTTTATTCACATGGAGCTACATGGATCACAGGTACAAGAGGATGTGACGCGTTTCGGCCAGGTGCTGTCCAAAACGCGTCACATCCTGTTGTACCTGTGATCCATGTAGCTCCATGTGAATAAAGACGGCGCATTGATCTGCACCGAGCTGTAGTTTTCTGTTTTTCGGCTTTCTAATAAAATGATGTAATATTAATTATAATAAATCAATTAATAAATATAGTAAGAATACTATAATGATAGGAACAGAAGGACTACTGAATTATCAATACTAACATTATGCTTATTAAAATAAAATAAACAGCTTACAATGATAGAGAATAACACCCCTTATTGTAATATAGATATATATTTAGAGGTATGTCTGCAATATATAAATACAACGCTCCATATATATATATCAGACAATTCTCCATAGAGATGGCTCCCTCCATGCCCCCAATAAATGACACATTCTGGAGGGACATCGCCCCCTATGGTAAGGCCGGAATTGTGTACAGGACCAGTATACCGGAGACTCCACATCCCCCATCACTTACCGTAAAACCCTTTTTTCTAGCCCTATAATCCAAGCTCACCGGAAACGGAAGCGGGCGGCTGACAATTACTTCCTGGTGTTGCGTACCACACCAGACATTTGTTTGCGTTCCATGACTCGGGGTTCCTAGGCTGCACGAAATCCTCCGTCCGCTCCGCCCCTCGGCTCTCCGAACATTTCCGAACGGGAGACGAGAGCAGAGTGTGATGGGCCCTGATTGGCTGCGCACATCTCCCTCAGCTCTGTTGGAAGCTCCTCCCCTCATCCCCGAGCACGGAGGGGAAAGAAATAATGAATGGATAGTCTGCACAGCGCCTCCCTGCGGGCAAAGGAGTGTGTGTGTGTGTATATATATATATATATATATATATATACCGTATATATATATATATACACACACACACACACACATCTAAATATATATATATATATATATATAAAAATATATATATATATGTATATATAAATATATATACATATATATATATATACACACACACACACATCTATATATATATATACACACACACACACACACACATCTATATATATATATATATATATATATATATATATACTAGGGATCGACCGATATCTGTTTTTTAGGGCCGATACCGATAATCGGTGGAGGTTAGGGCCGATAGCCGATAACTTATACCGATATTCCGGTATAAGTTATCGGCTATTTATCCCCCCTCGACACCGCTGCAGAACATTGATTTAAAACGGGCGCTTTAAATCAATGCACTGCAGTGGCTTTTGCGGTGCCATAGGCCGCCGCCGCCAAACGCTTCTCTCCCCTACCTGTCAGGGTGGTCCGGGCCATCCATCCATCCTTCATTCCTGTAGTGTCCGGCGGCATTCCGGGTGGAGGGTGAACCGGTCTGGGCTGTCCTTCTCCGGGGGTCATCTTCTCCACTCCGGGCAGGCTCCGGCCTAGTATGCTGCAAAGACGCCGCTGCGCAGTGACGCCCGTGCGCAACGACGCACCTGATGTCACGGAGTCTATGCAGCGTACTAGGCCGGAGCCTGCCCGGAGTGGAAAAGAGGACCCCCGGAGAAGGACAGCCCGGACTGTTTCACTCTTCACCCGGAATGCCACCGGACACTACAGGAAGGAAGGATGGATGGCCCGGACCACCCCCATTACGGGTAAGTTTAAATTTTTTTTTTATTGACTCGGAGGGTGGGGGAGGGGCCCGACCGATATAGCGGTATGGGCAAAAATCCATACCGGTATACCGCCCAGCACTATGGTGGGAGGTGCGACACGGTGCGGTGGGTCGGGGGGACAGTCGCCGGTGCGGCGGGTCAGGGGGGGGGGCATTATCGGCTTATCAGCAAGGTAATTGCCGATACCGATAATGCCCAAAATCGTGATTATCGGCCGATAATATCGGCCATACCGATAATCGGTTGATCCCTAATATATACATATATATATATACACATATACAGTACAGACCAAAAGTTTGGAAACACCTTCTCATTCAGAGTTTTCTTTATTTTCAGGACTATGATAATTGTAGATTCACACTGAAGGCATCAAAACTATGAATTAACACATGTGGAATTATAGACATAACAAAAAAGTGTGAAAATATGTCATATTCTAGGTTCTAGCCACCTTTTGCTTTGATTACTGCTTTGCACACTCTTGGCATTCTCTTGTTGAGATTCAAGAGGTAGTCACCTAAAATGGTTTTTACTTCACAGGTGTGCTGGTGTGGAGGAGGAGGTGTGATGGTGTGGGGGGGGAGGAGGAGGTGTGATGGTGTGGGGGGGGAGGAGGAGGTGTGATGGTGTGGGGGGGGAGGAGGAGGTGTGATGGGGGGGCTTTGCTGGTGACACTGTTGGCGATTTTTCTAAATTGAAGGCATACTGACCCAGCATGTCTACCACAGCATCTTGCAGCGGCTGCTATTCCATCCGATTTGCATTTAGTTGGACCATCATTTATTTTTCAGCAAGACAATGACCCCAAACACCTCCAGGCTGAGTAAGGACTATGTGACCAAGAAGGAGAGAGATGGGGTGCTGCGCCTGATGACCTGGCCTCCACAGTCACCGGACCTGAACCCAATCGAGATGGTTTGGGGGTGAGCTGGACCGCAGAGTGAAGGCAAAAAGGGCCAACAAGTGCTAAACATCTCTGGGAACTCCTTCAAGACTGTTGGAAGACCATTTCAGGTGACTACCTCTTGAAGCTCATCAAGAGAATGCCAAGAGTGTGCAAAGCAGTAATCAAAGCAAAAAGGTGGCTAGAACCTAGAATAGGACAGATTTTCACACTTTTTTGTTATGTCTATAATTCCACATGTGTTAATTCATAGTTTTGATGCCTTCAGTGTGAATCTACAATATTCATAGTCATGAAAATAAAGAAAAGGTGTGTCCAAACTTTTGGTCTGTACTGTATATATATATACATACACACACATATATATACCGCTCTCATCTCAGTGTATCCAAGCATAATGTGTGATTTTGCCTGCAGCCTATTATGTGTGTTACTGTAGAACAGTGAATTTAAAGGGGTACTCCGTTCCTAGACATCTTATCCCCTTACCAAAGCCACTAGGGACCCCCGGGATCTCGGCTGCATCACCCACCTGTTGCTGCTTCCGGCAGCGCTGGAGGCTCTCATCCTAACGCCTCCCGACCAAGGTGACGTGAGATCGTGACATCACGACTCCGCCCCCGTGTGATGTCACACCCCGCCCCTCAATGCAAGTCTATGGGAGGGGGTGTGACTGAACTATAGAGTCATTATTTGCCCCGCGCCTAGCCCAGGATCCAGCGGTCATACCTTCGGGTGGTGTAGAGATAAAACCCCACCCCGACATCATGAACACAAGGGGTTAATGCCATCTGCCCTTAGGGTAATAACATCTGCCCTCATCACACCCTCAGCACTGAAGAAACACCATAAAGAAGAAACCAGAGAATATTGGTTTGCTTGTATAGTGCAGCATAGGCTTTTATTAGAGCATTATGTAGAGGTTATTATGTATGCCTTGTGCTTACCTGTTTTAGCTGGTGTGGCAGGCATGGATTTTCAGTCATATTGGTTTCTATTTCAGAACAGAAATAATTTTTTCATGCTGCCTACATTTTCCACAGCTTTGCAGACAGAATAAGTGGAGTCTCATCACTGCAATTAAACCTAATCCCTTAGCTAGACGCCAGCAACCGGAATCAGATGTCAGATAACACTACACGCAGTTTTCACATGTTCTTAGAGAAATATTGTCATAAGGAAGAAGGGATCTTACTCTTCAGGTGGTAAGTAGCATAATTTTTCCAGTAATATTGGGAAAATCACAACAAAAACAGGAGCATTACCAAAAAAGAAATATGTAAACACAGCCTCAGGCAAAGGGTATAACTACTATATATACTGATCCTTTAGAAATAGCAGCAGCAGTATACAGGTAGAGTTTGGGGGAAGGTGTATAACTACTGTATATTCTGCTCCCATCAAGATAGCATCAGTATACAGATAGGGGGAGATTTATCAAAACCTGTGCAAAGGAAAACTTGTCCATAGCAACCAATCCGATCGCTTCTTTCATTTTGCAGAGGCCTTGTTAAAGGGTACCTTTCATGTAAAAACTTTTGATATATTATAGATTAATGTATGCAGAATAACTTTCTAATAGCATGTTATTAAAAAAAATATGCTTCTTTCTATTTAATTTTCCACTTTGAAAAAATGACCACTAGGGGTCTCCCTACCAGTCCTGGCTGCAAGCCTTTTTTTTTTTTTTTTTATAGATTTCAGACTCATGCTGGAATCCTAAATCTCAGACTGCAGCCGGGACACAGACAAGCTCAGCACTGCTCCCTGCCAGGGAGTCTGAGATTTAGAACTCCAGCATGAGTCTGAAATCTATAAAAAAAAAAAAAAAAAAAAAAAAAAAAAAAAAAAAAGCCTTGCGGCCAGGACTGGTAAGGAGACCCCTAGTGGTCATTTTTTCAAAGTGTAAAATTAAATAGAAAGAAGCATATTTTTTAATAACATGCAATTGTAAAGTTATTCTGCATACATTAATCTATAATATATCAAAAGTTTTTTTACATGAAAGGTACCCTTTAAAAATGAAAGAAGCGAGCTGATTGTTTTCTATGGGCAACTTTTCCTCTGGACATGTTTTGATAAATCTCCCCCATAGAGTTTGAGGGGGAGGAGTAAAACTACTATATATCCTGGTCCTATAAAGATAACAGCAGCAGTATACAGATAGAACTGGAGGGGATGTGTATAACTAAAATATATCCTGAACTATAGAGATTACACCAGCAGTATACAGAGAGCTAGGAGGGATCTGATAGATCAGTGGTCTCCAACCTGCGGACCTCCAGATGTTGCAAAACTACAACTCCCAGCATGCTGGGAGTTGTAGTTTTGCAACAACTGGAGGTCCGCAGGTTGAAGACCACTGTGATAGATGATGAAGTCATCTGGTAGTTCACACTTCAGTTGTTACACAGTAGTGTGACGGCCGTATTGACTATAATGGGGTCCATCGGGACCCGCTATTGCCTGTTGCACCCCGTCCAAAATGACAGCCGTCAAACTCAGATACAAAAAAAAAAGAGAGCGTTTGACGGCTGTTCTTGATGGGCAATGGCAGTGTGAAAGAATAAGTCAGCTGACCCAGGACAGACCACTTCCTCTGACATATGAAAGGGGTATTTCAGTTTTTTTTTTCCGCCTTTGAGCCCCTGATGCCAAATCATAATGCAGTTTAATTTTCCTTTATTACCTCCACACTCCTCTTTGTCTCTTTTTCATGCACAGGACTCACACCCTGAAGTGCTGTAGTGCAGGCCTTTTTATTTTACTGTTGTCTCCCTTTCCCAGCATTACATGTAATTGCCCACTGGCCCCTGGTTTTGCCAATATGGTATAGGTAGGTTTAGTGTTAGGTCCCGTGCCATTTGAGAAACGTTGGTGTGCGGGCTCAGGTATGTCCTTCATATAAGGATATACTGGCTAGTGTCTCAATTTTAACATTTTTGAGGGTTAGTCAATGTCATTGTTACATCTACCACAGTAGTGCACCTAAATTCCATATAGATTATTTTGATTGTTTCACATCCACACCTACCGTATATACTCGAGTATAAGCCGACCCGAATATAAGCCGAGGCCCCTAATTTCACCCCAAAAACCCAGGAAAAGTTATTGACTCGACTATAAGCCTGGGGGGGGGGGGGGAGGAAATACATCATCCCCCCCATCATCATCCAGAGCCCCGTCATTAACACCCTCATCATCACACTGTCATCATCCCCCTGTCATCATCATCCCCGTGTCATCATCCCCCCTTCATCATCACCGCTGTCATCATACCCCCTTCATCATTACCCTGTCATCATCATCCCCCTGTCATCATCCCCCCTTCATCATCACCGCTGTCATCATACCCCCTTCATCATTACCCTGTCATCATCCCCCCTTCATCATCACTGCCTGTCATCATTACCCTGTCATCATCCCACAGCCCCCTTCATCATCACTGCCTGTCATCATTACCCTGTCATCATCCCCCCCCCCCTTCATCATCACCGCTATTTTCAGTGGTCTTCAACCTGCGGACCTCCAGATGTTCCAAAACTACAACTCCCAGCATGACCGGACAGCCATCAGCTGGAGGTCTGCAGGTTGAAGACCACTGCGGCCTTCGTCATCATCCAGACCCCCCCCCCTTTAGTTTTGTACTCACCTCCGCTCAACGGGACGTTAGGGTGAGCTGGTCCGGGCCACCTGTGCTGCAGGGACCATCTGGTGGGGAGGGATAGTCGTTCCGGGCTGTCCTTCTTCACCGGAGGGGCCTCTTCTCCGCGCTTCAGGCCCGGAATAGAGACGTTGCCTTGACGACGACGCACAGGAACGTTGCTCATGAACGTCCCTGTGCGTCGTCGTCAAGGCAACGTCACTATTCTGGGGCCGGGCCTGGAGCGGAGAAGAGGCCCCTCCGGTGAAGATGGACAGTACGCAAAAACTATCCCTCCCCACCAGATGGTCCCTGCAGCACAGATGGCCCGGACCAGCTCACCCTAACGTCCCGTTGAGCGGAGGTGAGTACAAAACTAAAGGGGGGGGGGGGGGTCTGGATGATGACGAAGGCCGCAGTGTTTTCAACCTGCGGACCTCCAGATGTTTCAAAGCTACAACTCCCGGCATGCCCGGACAGCCATCGGCTGTCCGGGCATGCTGGGAGTTGTAGTTTTGAAACATCTGGAGGTCCGCAGGTGGAAGACCACTGAGGGCGGAGAGTTCACTCGAGTATAAGCCGAGGGGGGTGTTTTCAGCACGAAAAATCGTGCTGAAAAACTCGGCTTATACTCGAGTATATACGGTATTTATCTGGTGTAGGATGCCATTGTGGCACTTGTGGTCTTTTGCAGGCATCCTCCATTGTATGCATATTTATGCTGGGGATCGCCCAGAGCAACAGACCACAAGCGCAGGATCTGCTCCCCCAGTATCTATGCACATCTGCATTCAGGGGTTGAGCACCTTTTGCCATCTGATACCACGTCAATGTATTTGCCAGCATTACATGTGGCCAGAGACAAGGGGTAATTTATCATTGCTGTCTTTGGTAAGCGAGTTCTGAAGTCATATATATATATATATATATATATATATATATATATATATTAAAAAAACAATGCAGCACTACTTCACCATTAGATGCCCGGTGCCATGTAATAGAAAACAATGTAATAGAAAACCCTTATTGGTAGAATATGTCGTGGAATAAGATGGGCTTAAACCACTGTTATTTTTATTTCGCAGATACACATTGGGATAAAAGCAATAAGATATGCCGCCATACGCTGTGGCAGGTCTGTTCACTTTATTGGACTGAACATATTCTACAAGTGACCACATCAGTTCATAAAGTGAATACCTACGCCACTGTATGGGTCAGCAAACGTAAATGTTGGCACCCCTGAAATTTTTCTACAAAATGAAGTATTTCTCACAGAAAAGGATTGCAGTAACACATGTTTTTCTATACACATGTTTATTCCCTTTGTGTGTATTGGAACTAAACCAAAAATGGAGGAAAAAAAGCAAATTGGACATAATGTCACCAAACTCCAAAAATGGGCTGGACAAAATTATTGGCACTCTTTCAAAATTGTGGACAAATAAGATTGTTTCAAGCATGTGATGCTCCTTTTAAACTCACCTGGGGCAAGTAACAGGTGTGGGCAATATAAAAATCACACCTGAAAGCAGATAAAAAGGAGAGAAGTTCACTTAGTCTTTGCATTGTGTGTCTGTGTGTGCCACACTAAGCATGGACAATAGAAAGAGGATAAGAGAACTGTCTGAGGACTTGAGAACCAAAATTGTGGAAAAATATCAACAATCTCAAGGTTACAAGTCCATCTCCAGAAATCTAGATTTGCCTTTGTCCACAGCGCGCAACATTATCAAGAAGTTTGCAACCCATGGTACTGTAGCTAATCTCCCTGGGCGTGGACGGAAGAGAAAAATTGATGAAAGGTGTCAATGCAGGATAGTCCGGATGGTGGATAAGCAGCCCCAAACAAGTTCCAAAGATATTCAAGCCGTCCTGCAGGCTCAGGGAGCATCAGTGTCAGCGCGAACTATCTGTCGACATTTAAATGAAATGAAACACTATGGAGGAGACCCAGGAGGACCCCACCGCTGACACTGAGACATAAAAAAGCAAGACTACATTTTGCCAAAATGAACTTGAGTAAACCAAAATCCTTCTGGGAAAACGTCTTGTGGACAGATGAGACCAAGATAGAACTTTTTGGTAAAGCACATCATTCTACTGTTTACCGAAAACAGAATGAGGCCTACAAAGAAAAGAACACAGTACCTACAGTGAAATATGGTGGAGGTCCAATGATGATTTGGGGTTGTTTTGCTGCCTCTGGCACTGGGTGCCTTGAATGTGTACAAGACATCATGAAATCTGAGGATTACCAACGGATTTTGGGTCGCACTGTACAGCCCAGTGTCAGAAAGCTGGGTTTGTGCCTGAGATCTTGGGTCTTCCAGCAGGACAATGACCCCAAACATACATCAAAAAGCCCCCAGAAATGGATGACAACAAAGCACTGGAGAGTTCTGTGGCAGCAATGAGTCCAGATCTAAATCCCATTGATCACCTGTGGAGAGATCTTAAAATTTCTGTTGGGAAAAGGCGCCTTCCAATAAGAGACCTGGAGCAGTTTGTAAAGGAAGAGTGGTCCAACATTCCGGCTGAGAGGTGTAAGAAACGTATTGATGGTTATAGGAAGCCACTGATTTCAGTTATTTTTTCCAAAGGGTGTGCAACCAAATATTAAGTTATAGGTGCCAATAATTTTGTCCAGACCATTTTTGGAGTTTGGTTATGTCAAATTAGCATTTTTTTCTCCCCTTTTTGGTTTAGTTCCAATACACACAAAGGGAATAAACATGTGTATAGCAAAACATATGTTACTGCAATCCTTTTCTGTGAGAAATACTTCATTTTCTGGAAAAATTTCAGGGGTGCCAACATTTACGGCCATGACTGTATGTTTAAACAGTACACCAGTAATGTGAAGCCCAGGCATTGCTGTTTTTCAAAACGGTGTGCCTCCAGCTGTTGCAAAACTACAACTCCCAGCATGCTGGGAGTTGGAGTTTTGCAACAGCTGGAGGTACACTGTTTGGAAAATACTGCCTTTTTCCATGTTGTTTAGGCCTCATAAGCTTAGTTTATTGCACCAAATATAATAATTTAAGCACCATTATGATAAATCTGGCGCTGTTTTCGCCACTTCGGTTAACATGCACTTTACAGCACTAATTCCTATTATTCTCATTCTTTGGAGAGTTGGTGGTGGTACACATGCTCCACCCAGATTTAATTCTTAAAGGGGAATTCCGGAGGAAAACAAATGTTTTCAAATCAACTGGTGCCAGAAAGTCATAGAGATTTGTTAATTTATTCTATATAAAAATCTTAATCCTCCCAGTACTTATTAGCTGCTGTATGCTCCAGAGGAAGTTGTGTAGTTCTCTACAGTCTGACCACAGTGCTGTGCAAAGCAGGAGAGTTTTGCTATGGCAATTTGCTCCTGCCCTGGACAGTTCCTGACATGGACAGAGGTGTCAGCAGAGAGCACTGTGCTCAGACTGAAAAGAACTACCGTATTTTTCGCCCTATAGGATGCACCGGCGTACAAAACGCACCCAATTTATAGGTGCAAAATAAAAAAAAAATAAAGATTTTTAACCCAATAGTGGTTTTCAACCTGCGGACCTCCAGATGTTGCAAAACTACAATTCCCAGCATGCCCAGACAGCCTGGGAGTTGTAGTTTTGCAACATCTGGAGGTCCGCAGATTGAAGACCACTGCATAGGAGGTAATACTCACGTGTCCCCGCCCCTCCGGACCCGTCCCCGCTGCCCTGGATGCCGCTCCATCGCTGTCGCCGTGTCCCCGTCGCTCCGGAACGTCTCTGCTGCCGGCTGGGTATCCTCGCTCTCCGTCGCCGCCATCACGTCGTTACGCACGCCGACGCACGTACGCGACGACGTGATGACGAGGAAGGAGAGCGCCGGCCATACAGGGGATCCCTGAACGGAGAAGACACCGAGGAGGCAGGTAAGGTCCCTCCCGGTGTCCTGTAAGCACTAACTCGGCTATTCAGTCGGGCTGTTTGGGACCGCCGCGGTGAAATCGCGGCGGTCCCGAACACGCCGACTGAACAGCCGGGTTAGTGTCACTTTCCCTTCAGACGCGGCGGTCAGCTTTGATCGCCGCGTCTGAAGGGTTAATACAGGGCATCACCGCAGTCGGTGATGTCCTGTATTAGCCGCGGGTCCCGGCCATTGATGGCCGCAGGGACCGCCGCGATAGGGGTGTATTCGCCGTATAAGACGCACCGACTTTTCCCCCCAGTTTTGGGGAAGAAAAAGTGCGTCTTATACGGCGAAAAATACGGTACTCAACTTTATCTGGAGCATACAGCATCTGATAAGTACTGGAAGGATTAAAGGAGATATCCAGGAATCAAAAGACAGACCTAATTTCTTTCAGAAATCGTTGGCTTGTCTGTTTCCACTTTGGGTGTGGTATTACAACTTGGTTTAGATTCACTTCAATGGAACTGAGCTGCAGAACCGGGAGCGGTTTTTGAAAGAAATTACCTCTGTTTTGCGATTCCGGGATAACCCCTTTAAGATTTTTATATCGAAGTAATTTACAAATCTGTATAAGTGTCTGGCACCAGTTGATTTGAAATGTTTTTTTCCTCCGGAGTACCCCTTTAGGGACATAATAATGGATATACTCCATGGAGAATTTTTTTCTTCCGTAAGCAATGCCCATCGGGAACTGTGCTCTGCGACCATTTTCAGTTCTTAATCTAAATTACATAAGAACATTAAACTTAATGTCTATGGCCGACATTTATCATTGTCTTTAGACTTTTTTGTCTACAAAAGGCGTAAACAAGCAGGGTTTATTTGCGCCTTTTGGTTTACACATTTCTGCAGATTTTGAGTTGCAACCCAGTGTTTTTGGCAATACACATGATATGGAAGGAATTTATGAACTGCGCCTTTTCACAAAAAAGGCGCAAAGCCACTGAAAAGTCTCTAAAACTACAACAGCCCAGACTTGGCTTAGCTTTTTGGTGTATGTGAAGAGATAAATTTCAGAAAATGTAACCGGCACAAAACTTATCAAATGCTCTGCGACCATTTAAAGGGGTACTCCGGTGGAAAGCATTTTTTTTTTTTTTTAATCAACTGGTGCCAAAAAGTTAAAAATATGTGTAAATTACTTCTATTAAAAAATCTTTACCCTTCCAGTATTTTTTAGCAGCTGTATGCTACAGAGGAAATTATTTTCTTTTTGAATTTCTTTTTTGTCTGTCCACAGTGCTCTCTGCTGACACCTGATGCCCATATCAGGAACTGTACAGAGCAGGAGAAAATCCCCATAGCAAACCTATCCTGCTCTGGACAGTTCCTGACATGGACAGAGGTGTAGGCAGAGAGCACAGTGGACAAGACAAAAAAATAAATTCAAAAAGAAAAGAATTTCCTCTGTAGCATACAGCTGCTAAAAAGTACTGGAAGGGTAAAGATTTTTTAATAGAAGTCATTTACAAATCTGTTTAACTTTCTGGCACCAGTTGATTAAAAAAATAAAATAAAAAGTAAAGAGTACCCCTTTAATTTTGTCATCAACCTGTGCTACAGTGACTCTTCTTCAGGATCGGGCTTGCCAGACTAGCTTCTGCTCCCCACACACATCACTGAGCCTTGGGCACCTATTACCTAAAGTTTTCCACCAGAGTACCCCTTTAATAAATTTGTTGCTCCTACACATTATCAGCACACAAAAAAAAGGTGTAGAAAAATGCTTCACTTGCACCTACAATGATAAATGCTTCACTTACACCTACAATGATAAATGCTTCACTTACACCTACAATGATAAATGCTTCACTTACACCTACAATGATAAATGTCGGCCTATGTACATTTGTTGTGCAGTTTGTTACAATCCATTGTCCCATGTTATCAGCCGTTTCAGGTTTAGGAGAGTCCAGCTGTAGTGTTTTTCAATAAGATGGCTGACAGAAAGTACAGAAAAGTCCCTGAAACTACTTCATGTCACATAAAGCAAGTTCTGAGAGCTTCCAGAAGTATTTCAACAGAAAGTAGCAGCACTTTAGGGTTAAAAATGTTTCCACGTTTGTATCCAGAGATATTCCACATTCGGAGACACCACAATCTTCTGAATTACTTCTACCTGCACAGGGGAAGCAAAAACATACGTACCGTATAAATAAATATAGTTACATGTTCTTTTTCCATAAACTAGTACAGTGATCCCTCAACATACAATAGTTTCAACATACAATGGCCGTTTCTGGACCATTGTAACTTGAAACCAGACTCAACATACAATGCTATGGAATCTGCGAAACGTGTCAATGGCTGGAAGAACCGACCAATCAGAATGGGCAATCACTGGTAAAACTCCTGTATTACTGAAGTGCATGCACTGACTGGTGTCTGGTAGCGCCCCCTACAGTACAGGAAGGTACTAAATGTTCTGTATGCTTTACCTGTGCCAGAGTTAGCTGCTCCTTTGGACACCAGGAGAGGGCAGCTCCATGTTACTTTTTTTAGGACATTGCATGCACTGTACAGGACCCTGAAGAAGCTCCTGTCCTGTACATAGACCAGTGTTTCCCAAAGAGGGTGCCTCCAGCTGTTGCAAAACTACAACTCCCAGCATGCCCAGACAGCCGAAGGCTGTCCGGGCATGCAGGGAGTTGTAGTTTTGCAACAGCTGGAGGTGCCCTGGTTGGGAAACACTGACATAGTCAGTGATTACAGTTCCCAGCAGATCTTTCTTACTTTTATATGTAAGGATTTGCTTATTTTTGGAAGAAATTTTGGGGCTTCAGAACCAATTACCAGGTTTCCATAGAGTTATGGTCTCAACATACAATGGTATCAACATACAATGGTCGTCCTGGAACGAATGAATATTGTAACTTGAGGGACCACTGTAATAGGGTCTGTTCACACGTCTTAAAATGCACTAACTTTTTCTTTTATTTTACCATGTTCACATTCGGGAATTTCTATTGCAGCCCTATTGATTTCAATTGGATTTTGCAGCACTGTGCACACGACGGAATTTTCTGCAGAAGAAACATCTGCCGTGGAAATTGCAATTCCATCTTCATTCTTTCTGCAAAATCCGTTTGGAAATTAAATTTCTACCTATTTTTTTGGGGGGCGGAATTTTCGCTAAATTTCCGCCATGTGAACGATTGACCTTAAAGGGGTACTCCACTACTCAGCATGCGGAACAAAATTCCGAACGCTTAGAGTCGGCACTGGGGGTTCGTGATGCCACAGCCATGCCCCCTCATGATGTCACACCCTGCCCCCTCAATGCAAGTCTATGGGAGGGGGCGTGGTGGCGGATTTTAATCGCATTCAACATTTCCTTCCAGCAATTATATGCATATTAGAATGTAACTGTAACATGTAACTGTAGAAAACCAATATAAACCACAGAGAAATTGGGCAAAGATGACTTTTTCACTTGCCATTTTTGAGTTTCTCTTCTGGTGTCTTCCTTTATGTACATAATTCAATTGCATTTAATATTATAGGGGGAAAAAATCGACCAAAGGGGTCAGTTTATTTAAGAGTGGGGGACACCAATTCCTCGGAAAGGGCTTCAGATACCCCATTGGGAAGATTGCTAGGGGAATTGGGATGGTTTGATATCTGGCATCAGCTTAAACTTTTTTTTTTATTTTTTATATGTTGTAGTTCTTATGTACTACAACATATCTCTAATATACTTTCATTATTTTTTTATCATTAAAATTGTTTATTTTAATTTTGAAAACCGGCCACTAGGGGTCTCCCTCCTAGTGGCCGGCTGCAGCCTGGCGTGACGTCACGCTTGAATTCGGAACCGATGCCGGCCGGGCAATCGGTCCTAATTCATTCAGCCTGCGCTCGCTCCCTGCCTGTCAATCAGACAGGCAGGAGCGAGCACTAAGAGCGCATTGGCTCCCCGGCCTCACACGCCGCCCCCCTCTCCCGGCATATACGCCACTGCTGCTGTCCTGCACTAAGGCATGAGAGCAATGTTCGGGGGACTGAGAGCGGGGTTCGGGGGGAGACTGAGAGCAGGCTTCGGGGGGGGGGGGGACTGAGAGCGGGCTTCGAGGGGGACTGAGAGTGGGGTTCAGGGGGGACTGAGAGCGGGGTTCGGGGGGGACTGAGAGTGGGGTTCGGGAGGGACTGAGAGCGGGGTTCGGGGTAGCGCCATGGCCATAAAGTTATTGTTTTCAACACAGGCTGCCTCCAGTTGTTTCACCACTTCAACTCCCAGCATGCCCTGACAGCCAATAGATCTCAGGGCAAGCTGGGAGTTGTAGTGGAGGCACCCTGTGCAGATGAGCTAAGGGCAGAAGTCAGCCCCCCCCCAGCAGGCATCAGTGACGTTGCACCTGCTGGGGAAGTCTACCTGGTAGTGAACACACTACCAGGTAGACAAAAAGGCCTTTCTCAGATACAACATTTTTTTTTTTTAAGGCAGTAAGGGGGTTAGGGATAGATGGGCAATAGGCAGGAACAGAAAAAAAAAGGGGATGGTGGGAGCTACTCTTTAACCCTACACTGGATATGTACTCTTGTAATTCAACATCGTATCAAACCATCTCAAGGATAGATTTGGTTCTGGGAAATAGGGAAGGGATGAGGATGGTTAGGAAAATTAAATACCATCCTAAAACAGTTTCTGATCATTGCTTAGTAGCCACTGAAATTGATTTGGGTGGATCCGTCTTTTTTGAAATTGATTTGGGTGGACCCGTAATTTAGCAATTAACTCTCATTGGTTATCGCTATTAGATGGGAAGGATCTAATTAAATTACAAATTCAAGAATTTGGGGAACTGAACTATTCCTCCACAAGCATATTGATGGTTTGGGGGTAGCTTGAAGGACTTCTTGAGGGGGGCTACTATTTAGAGAAATTAATATTAAGAGAAGGAAATTCAAGATGAAGGAAAAGGAGTTGATAGAAGGGGTGGAGCGGAGGGAAATTCAGTTTGCGCAGGATCCATCTCAGGCAAATTTAGCTCCGCCCCCTTCCATAGACTTGCATGGAGGGGGTGGGGCATGACATAGTGACGGTCGGGGCTATGACGTCACGAGCTCCTGGTGCCGGCTCCAGCGTTCGGAACAGTTTGTTCCAAACGCTGAGCAGCGGAGTACCCCTTTAAGGTTAATCTTGGTGTAGTTAGGTTATGCTGGGAGGGTAGTGGGTAGATGTAAAGTAGTGTTGATTAGAAGTGTTTATATATTGACCACCTGCATTTGTGTGTATTATGTTCTGATTGCTTATTGCTAGGTACTGGAAAAAAGATTATGCGGGGAGGCCAATAGGTGTAAGACAATGTTGATCAGGTCATTGTGTATAGGATGGCTATCTGTATCTGTCTGTATTAGGTTTTGTTTGTTTATTGTTATGAAAAACAAACGTTATTCAACCTCCTATGTAGCTGCTTCGAAGGGTGAACTACCGTATTTTTCGCCGTATAAGATGCACTTTTTCTTCCCCAAAACTGGGGGGGAAAAGTCGGTGCGTCTTATACGGCGAATACACCCCTATCGCGGCGGTCCCTGCGGCCATCAACGTCCGGGACCCGCGGCTAAAACAGGACATCACCGATCGCGGTGATGCCCTGTATTAACCCTTCAGACGCGGCGATCAAAGCTGACCGCCGCGTCTGAAGGGAAAGTGACACTAACCCGGCTGTTCAGTCGGGCTGTTCGGGACCGCCGCGATTTCACCGCGGCGGTCCCGAACAGCCCGACTGAATAGCCAGGTTAGTGCTGATAGGACACCGGGGGGGACCTTACCTGCCTCCTCGGTGTCTTCTCCGTTCAGGGATCCCCTGTATGGCCGGCGCTCTCCTTCCTCGTCATCACATCGTCGCGTATGTGCGTCGGCGTGCGTAACGACGTGATGGCGGCACCGGAGAGCGAGGAGCGACATCCAGGGCAGCGGTGACGGGTCCAGAGCGTCCGGGACACGTGAGTATTACCTCCTCCTGCAGTGGTCTTCAATCTGCGGACCTCCAGATGTTGCAAAACTACAACTCCCAGCATGCCCGGACAGCCGTTGGCTGTCCGGGCATGCTGGGAGTTGTAGTTTTGCAACATCTGGAGGTCCGCAGGTTGAAGACCACTATTGGGTTCAAAATCTTTATTTTTTTAGATTTTGCCCCTAAAAATTGGGTGCGTCTTATACGCCGGTGCGTCCTATAGGACGAAAAATACGGTAAATCATTGAGAAAGATATATAGAAGCGTAATTAAAGAATCAAGTGCTGTGGTTCAAGAAATGGTTAAAAAGAAATGGGCAAAAGTAAATGTGAGATTTGAGGAGCGAGCGTGGGAGAATATTTGGGCTGCTGCCAAGAAATGCTCCTCAAATAAAAAATTTCAATTTTTACAATTAAGGATTATGCACCAATTGTATTACTCTCCTGTATCTTTGTGGAAGATGAAATGTAGACGTGATCATAATTGGACAAAATGTGGGCAAAGTAGAGCCGATTATGTCCATCTTGTATGGGCATGCCCAGAGGTGACTTTTTTGGGGAAACATTAGGGAACTCCTTGAAAATAAATTCAAATATGAGGCTGCATGGGATATACCGTATTTTTCGCCCTATAGGACGCACCAGCATATAAGACACACCCTATTTTAAAGGTGCAAAATCTAGAAAAATAAGATTCTGAACCCAACAGTGATCTTCAACCTGCGGACCTCCAGATGTTGCAAAACTACAACTTGCAACATCTGGAGGTCCGCAAGTTGAAGACCGCTGGTATAGGAGCTAATACTCACGTGTCCCCGCCGCTCCGGACCCGTCACCGCTGCCCTGGATGTCGCTCCATCGCTGTCGCCGCGTTCCTGTGGTGTTCCCAACGCTTTAGGCGTCTTCTTCCCCGGGATCCATGCTCTCCGTCGCCGTCATCACGTCGCTACGCACGCCGCTCCTATTGGATGACGGGACGACGTGCGCGACGACGTCGAAGGAGAGCGCCGGCCATGCGGGGGATCCCGACACGGAGCAGACACCGAGGAGGCAGGTAAGGTCCCTCCCGGTGTTCTGTAAGTTGTTCGGGACGCCGCGATTTCCCCGCGGCGGTCCCGAACAGCCCGACTGAACAGCCGGGTTAGTGTCACTTTCGCTTCAGACGCAGCAGTCAGCTTTGATCGCCGCGTCTGAAGGGTTAATACAGGGCATCACCGCGATCGGTGATGTCCTGTATTAGCCGTGGGTCCCGGCAGTTGACGGCCGCAGGGACCGCCGCGATAGGTGTGTGTATTCGCCGTATAAGATGCACCAACTTTTCCCCCCCAGTTTTGGGGAAGAAAAAGTGCATCTTATATGGCGAAAAATACGGTAAATTCAGTGGTGCGCGGGTATGATTTAGAGATGGGCATGCTGAAAAAATGTAACGGACACTGTCAGATACAAAAACTTTTGATATGTTGTAAAGCATGTATAACCAATAGGTTTTGTAATTGCTTTCATTAGAAAATTTTCAGTATTTCATACTGAAAGAGCCAGTCAAACAACTGCCCCCCCTGCCTGCCTGGACACATACTAGTCCTGCTGTGTCCATGCGTCATCACCTATGTCATGGACACACTTCCTTGATTGACAGCTGTGAGTGCAGGGCTCAGACCTGGAGGAAAAATCCTCCCACTGTCATCTTGTGTCCCGCTACTGTCAGTGAGGACAAGCTGGGAGTTGTAGTTTTGCTAATGCTAGGGGAGATGTGGGCAGACAGCATACTGAGGGAGGGAAAAATTTGCAGCGAAAAACGCAGCAAAATGAGTGTATCCTTATACTTTAACCCCTTAACGACCAAGGACGTAAATGTACGTCCTGCTGCGGCGGTATTTCACACACCAGGACATACATTTACGTCCTGTACATGACCGCAAGCATTGGAGCGATGCTCGGGTCATGAAGGGCAGGTCCCGGCTGCTGATAGCAGCCAGGGACCCGCCGGTAATGGCCGACATTCGCGATCGCGCGGATGTCCGACATTAAACCCTCAGATGCCGTGATCAATACAGATCACAGCCTCTGCGCCAGTGCGGCTTCAGGTTTATCTGATCTGATCGCCTGCGGCACGATGTCATTACAAAGGACAACTGGTCGTGCAAAAAACAAGCCTGTACTAGTCTGTAGATGAAAATATAAAAGCGTTACGATTTTTAGAAGGCGAGGAGGAAAAAATGAAAATGCAAAAATAAAATTGGCTTGGTTCTTAAAGGGGTACTCCACTGGAAAAAAAAAATTCTTAAATCAACTGGTGCCAGAAAGATTTGTAAATTATGCATCCAAGAGATAAAAAATGAGGATGGCACTCACCAGGCTTCTGCTGTAAAACGTTGTACAAGCCTGGTGAGTGCCATCCTCATTTTTTATCTCTTGGAAGCATTGTATGGAAGCGATTTGTGCTATCTAGGATAGAGCACCACCTGAACTGCATCACATAAACAGATCTATTTGTATGTAGTGCCAGATAATCTGCATCTCACTTTGCACATATTTGTAAATTACTTCTATTAAAAAATCTTAATCCTTCCAGTAGTTATCAGCTGCTGTATGCTCCACAGGAAGTTGTTTTCTTTTCGAAAACATGACCACAGTGCTCTCTGCTGACACCTCTGTCCATTTTAGGAACTGTCCAGAGTAGGAGCAAATCCCCATAGAAAACCTCTCCTGCTCTGGACAGTTCCTAAAATGGACAGAGATGTCAACAGAGAGAACTGGGGTCAGGCAGAAAGGAAATTCAAAAAGAAAAGAACTTCCTGTGGATCATAACAGCAGCTGATAAATACTGGAGTCATTTATAAATCTGTTTAACTTTCTGGCCCCAGTTGATTTAAAAAAAAAAAGTTCTCTAGTGGAGTACCCCTTTAAGGTCAAAATGGGTTAAAGAAAATGTCACCTGATCATTATGCCACTTTTCGCTATTTCGATTCATTGCACCATAATAAATATGCATATGCAAATGACATTGTACATCCGCCCACCAACTACTGTAACTACGCCTGCTTATAAATAATACTAGGCCTCTACTTCGGTGACGTACTATTATCTCTCTGTGTAATCTCATGCTTGCACAGTAACATTCGACACGGCAGCCCAGCATTGTTACTGCGCAAGCCAACTTCGGCAGGTGCACCCGGAAGTGAAGACCACAGTGGTTTCATACCATGACCATCCTTCTCATAGTAAATGCCAAAGTTGCGATTGCGCAGTAATAATGCCGCGCTGCATGTAAGCGCGAGATTACAGAGTAAGATAGAAGTACGCCGGTAAGGAAAGACCTATAGATATTTATAAGCAGGCAGCGTTACAGTAGCTGTCGGGCGGGTGCAGAGGTGCAGGGTAACGCCCCCAGTACACCAAACAATGTAATTTGCATAATTATATTTAAAGGGGTACTCCTCTGGAAAACATTTTTTATTTTTTATTTTTTATCAACTGGTGCCAAAAAGTTAAATAGATTTGTAAATGACTTCTATTTAAAAATCTTAATCCTTCCAGTACTTATCAGCTGCTTTTTGCTCCACAGGAAGTTCTTTTCTTTTCGGATTACCTTTCTGTCTGACCACAGTGCTCTCTGCTGACACCTCTGTCCATGTTAGGAACTGTCCAGAGCAGGATAGGTTTGCTATGGGGATTTGCTCCTACTCTGGAAAGTTCCTAAAATGGACAGAGGTGTCAGCAGAGAGCACTGTGGTCAGACAGAAAAGGAAATCCAAAAAGAAAAGGACTTCCTGTGGAGCAAAAAGAAGCTGGTAAGTACTGGAAGGATTAAGATTTTTAAATAGAAGTCATTTACAAATTTGTTTAACTTTCTGGCACCAGTTGATTTAAAAAAAAAAAGTTTCTAATCTTTCAAAAAAATGGCGCAATGGAACAAAATAAGGTGGTATAATGATCAGTATATCAATATAGATCTACCATAGAAGAATGAACACTCACAATGGTCACTGAGCATTTTTATTTCATTTTATTTTCCCCAGATAAAGACTACTCACCGTTTACAGCAACACAGCAGCGACGAGGACATGTCCTCCACTTCTCTGTAACGCCCAGAAGTGGGTAAATCCTTACACTCTGATACAAAAGTGTGAAGCTCAGACTCTGGAAAACCATCTTTTTGGTAATTCTATGAAAGATGAAAGTCGGAATAATTGACTTTTGACAGACCTATGGTCATGGCGGGTGAATGCTGGGCAGGTGATGTACTGTGTCCCCCAGAGCAGTGTTTCCCAACCAGGGTGCCTCCTGATGTTGCAAAACTACAACTCCCAGCATGCCCGGACATCCAAAGGCTGTCCGGGCATGCTGGGAGTTGTAGTTTTGCAACACCTGGAGGCACCCTGGTTGGGAAACACTGCCCCAGAGGAAGGATTGAGCCCTGGTCTACAATACACCGCTGACCGTAGCAATGTTCAGGTAAGCAGAGATTTCACTGATCCAAGCACTTTGTGTACAGTAGGAACAGAATTTACACAATAAAATAGGTAGTAACATAAAAAATGGGAAATTATAGCAAAAAAAATAAAATACTTGTTCTATCATAAAAACAAATATATATATATATATATATATATATATATATATAACAGAATATCATACTGTACTGAACTAAAAGGGGTACTCCGGTGTAAAAAATTTGTTTTAAATCAACTGGTACCAGAAAGTTACAAATAGATTTGTAAATTACTTCTATTTTAAAAATCTTAATCCTTCCAGTACTTATCAGTTGCTGTATAATACAGAGGAAGTTCTTTTCTTTTTTGAATTTCCTTTCTGTCTGACTACAGTGCTCTCTGCTGACACCTCTGTCCAGAGCAGAGCAGGAACAATTCCCCATAGTGAACCTATCCTGCTCTGGACAGTTCCTGACATGGACAGAGGTGTCAGCAGAGAGCACTGTAGTCAGACAGAAAGGAAATTCCAAAAGAAAAGAACTTCCTGTGGAGCATACAGCAGCTGCTAAGTACTGGAAGGATTAAGATTTTTAAATAGAAATAATTTACAAATCTGTTTCACTTTCTGGCACCATTTTAGGAACTGTCCAGGGTAAAAGGAAATCCCCATAGCAAACATATGCTGTTCTGGACAGTTCATAAAATGGACAGAGATGTCAGCAGAGAGCACTGTGGTCATGATGTCAGCAGACAGCTCTGTGTTTCAAAAAGAAAAGAATTTCCACTGTAGTATTCAGCAGCTAATAAGTACAGGAAGGATTACGATTTTTTTAATAGAAGTAATTTACAAATCTGTTTAACTTTCTGGCACCAGTTGATTTAAAAAAAAAAAAAAAAAAAGTTTTTCCCCGGAGTACCCCTTTAACTCCTTTCTATAGAAATCATGGCTTATAAAAAAAAAATAAGAAAGACCACTAGAGGTCCCCATAACATCCAGAACATAATTCTGTCTGGCTGCAGCATCATTTTAGTCCCAGCTGAAGCATTGGCAGGGACAAAGTCCAGTAAGAGAGGGCGGGACTAGCACTCCTCAGTGCTCACTCCTGTCCTGTCTATCAGATGCCTGTCTGAAAACAGAGAGGAGGGGGTTACAGAACAGCCTGCAGTGATTGGATGAAGAGACCCAGCACAGCTGACTCAGGGAGGAAGTGAATGCATAGTGAGTGAGGGCGGGCTCAGTGCTTGCTTCGGACACGCCCCTTTCTGAGCAGTGGATGTCAGAATGAGTGAGCAGCAGAACAGAGGGATTTGTGAGCCAAATACAGAAACTAGACACATAAAAAAGACATGTAAGGAATCTGCATGACCTAGTGAGTAACATAGAAGCATTTTTTTTCCTGTGATATGACAGGTACCCGTTCATCCCCCTAAGAGTAATAATGAGCCCACACACAGTAAATCATGCCCTCCTCCACACAGTACTGGTTCCCCCACTACTCAGTAACAATGCTTCTGTGGGCCCTATTACATGTGGAGATGTGTAATAGGCCCAGCGATAAGCTGGCAATGCAGCGAACACTCACTTGGCAACTAATAGCCTGATTTTTACCTGTCAAAAACTCCTCATCCTGCAGCCACTCATCAATCACCCTGTATAATAGGGTGTGTGCAGCAAACAAATGATCCTGCGATTAATTGTGCTGCCCTGCCCATACCATTTCATTTCTGTATTTACTTTTAGGACAATGTAGTTTTAATGTTATTTATTAATAAAGTGTGTACTGGGGGCTGCCATATGGTTGCCTCTTTGTGGTGTGTCACTTCCCAACACCTACACAGTTGCTTTATGGCAGGCACAGGGCATAAGAAACTTTAGACTGAGAGTGTCTCATAGAAAAGCATTGACTGCTTACTGCACATGTGCATAGCACAGGCTAGGTGAAATGAAAGGGGGAGCAACACCATTTTCTTTAAGTCCCTGAGGAGCAGTGACCTAATAAGAGACATCTAGTCTGTTCATTACCACTGTTCAGACACCAACAAAATGGTGACAGTGGAATTGAAAAAACTACAAAACCCCCTCTCCCCTCTCCTTTAGCACACAGACGATGGAGGAAGGTAGACAGGCGAGGTCTAATTTGCAGCAGCCAGACAAGTTGCTCGCTTTCACCAGATTCTTCATGTTAGCTCCCTCTGCTGGTCAACGGTGGGAGATATGGCAAGTTATTATTACATTTTTCATATTTTGTGACAAGTATTTTTTTTTTTAAGATTTCCAAAAATCTAAAAAAAAAAATTTTAAAAATTATTTAACCTCTAAAAAAAATTATAATCACATTTGGTGACACATTCCCTTTAAGAGACCCTTCTAACAAGTAAGAGCTGTCCAAAGTCACCCACCTTTATTGTATCATAGGTGTCAGTGATGAGGGCAATAAACAGACTCAGGACCATGTAAATGAACAGACTGATGAAGGAGTAGAGATAAACCCGGCTGAACAACCAGACCAAGTAACTTTTCTGTTGCATGATGGAAAACGTCGTGAACATATCGTCTCCGTTTATGAGGGAGAACAGACATTCGGACACCACGTTCAGGGACCTGAACTGAGGAAAAAGAAGCACAAACGTCACCAGAGAGCCAAGTAAGGCTGGGTTCACACTACGATTTGTAACTACGGTTCCCGTATACGGCTGGGAGGAGGGGTGGGCGGGGCTTAATCACGGCGCCCGCACTCAGCCGTATAGGGGAACAGTATTTAATTCATGTCTATGAGCCGACCGGAGTGAACCGCAGCCTCCGGTCGGCTGCATTTTCGGCCGTATCCGGTTTCCCGACCGCGTAGGGAAACCGCATACGGCCAAAAAAGCAGCGGAGGCTGCGGTTCACTCCGGTCGGCTCATAGACATGCATTAAATACGGTTCCCCTATACGGCTGAGTGCGAGCGCCGCGATTAAGCCCTGCCCCCCTCCTATACGGGAACCGTAGTTACAAATCGTAGTGTGAACCCAGCCTAAGGGATAGCCAAAGGCTGGCATGCCATGCCGGTAAGTTACCTTGATGTGATACGGTCCCAGGACAATCCAACCACAGAAGCAGTAGCCCAGATAGATCATGGCGGCGCAGCAACAGAAGCGAATGACATTAGGAAGCGCCGCCCTCAGAGTCAGGATAAGGATCTGGAGAACATGAAGGGATTATTTGAAAGGCTTCTTAAACAATGAACCTAACTGCAATGTAAAAGCATTCTGATACTTAAAGGGGTACTCCGGTGGAAAACTTTTTTTTTTTTTTAAATCAACTGATGCCAGAAAGTTAAAAAGATTTGAAAATTACTTCAATTAAAATACTTAATCCTTCCAGTACTTATTAGCGGCTGTATACTACAGAGGAAATTCTTTTCTTTAGGGATTTCTTTTCTGTCATGACCACAGTGCTCTCTGCTGACACCTCTGTCCATTTTAGGAACTGTCCAGAGCAGCATATGTTTGCTATGGGGATTTTCTACTGCTCATACATATTAATTTGTTCTATATTACATTCCAAAGTCATTGTTGAAATGTTCCTTTTGTTTAATTCTTTGAAAAAAAAACAATAAAAATCACATTAAACGGGATTTTCTCCTGCTCTGGACAGTTCCTGACATGGACAGAGGTGTCAGCAGAGAGCACTGTGGTCAGACAGAAAGAAATGCAAAAGGAAAAGAATTTCATCTGTAGTATACAGCAGCTGATAAGTGCTGGAAGGATGTAGATTTTTTTTTTTATAGAAGTAATTTACAAATCTGTTTAACTTCAGCTGGGCATCAGTTGATTTAAAAAATAAAATAAAAAAATTCCACCGGAGTACCCCTTTAAGTAATATCACTTGAAAAACAGCACCACTCTAGTCTATTGGCCATTGTTTCCCAACCAGAGAGCCTTCAGCTGTTGCAAAACGACAACTCCCAGCATGCCCGGACAGCCATTGGCTGTCCGGGCATGCTGGGAGTTGTCGTTTTGCAACAGCTGGAGGCAACCTGGTTGGGGAAACACTGCTATAGGCTGCGTGTGATATTTCAGATCAGCCACATTCACATAAAATACTGCTGATGATATGTTCGGCTAATCTATATGATAAATCATTACATTCCACCTATTTACACCAAAGTATTTTCTGTATAACCTATGGTCCCAAGGTGGGTATATCCTTCCATTACATTCATATGCACTAATAGGGTATAAAGAAAGCAGTCATTGTTTCCCAACCAGTGTGCCTCCAGCTGTTGCAAAACTACAACTCCCAGCATGCCCAGACATCCGAAGGCACACTGGTCGGGAAGCACTGATCTATACTCTAAGGCAGTGAAGCCCAAGGCTGCTGTATTTCGTAGCAAAATAAAGTTTCCAGCTATAGACTGTAATGGCACTTTGGTAAATCTAAATAAGATTATGGTAACATTGCCTGGAAAGCTTTCTGCTTATATGTATTATTCATTAGCTGAGTACCTGGCATATCCTGTCCTCATATCCCAACCTCAAAGCCTGTCCTCATATCCCATCCTTATATCTCCTTCCAATATCCCGTCCTAATATCCCATCCTTATATCTCCTTCCAATATCCTGTCCTAATATCCCATCCTTATATCTCCTTCCAATATCCTGTCCTAATATCCCATCCTTATATCTCCTTCTCATATCCCTATCTCATATCCTGTCCTCATATCCCATCCTCATATCCCATCCTTATATCTCCTTCCAATATCCCGGCCTCATATCCCAACCTCATATCCCAACCTCATATCCCATCCTTATGTCTCCTTCCAATATCCTGGCCTCATATCCATCCTTATCTCTCCTTCCAATATCTCATCCTCATATCCCATCCTTATATCACCTTCTCATATCCCAATCTCATATCCCATCCTCATATCCCAACCTCATATCCCATCCTTATATCTCCTTCCAATATCCTGTCCTAATATCCCATCCTTATATCTCCTTCCAATATCCTGTCCTAATATCCCATCCTTATATCACCTTCTCATATCCCAATCTCATATCCCGTCCTCATATCCATCCTTATCTCTCCTTCCAATATCTCATCCTCATATCCCATCCTTATATCACCTTCTCATATCCCAATCTCATATCCCATCCTCATATCCCAACCTCATATCCCATCCTTATATCTCCTTCCAATATCCTGTCCTCATATCCCATCCTTATATCTCCTTCCAATATCTCATCCTCATATCCCGTCCTCATATCTCCTTCCAATATCCCGTCCTAATATCCCATCCTTATATCTCCTTCCAATATCCCGTCCTCATATCCCATCCTTATATCTCCTTCCAATATCTCATCCTCATATCCCATCCTTATATCTCCTTCCAATATCACATCCTCATATCCCATCCTTATATCTCCTTCCAATATCCCGTCCTCATATCCCATCCTTATATCTCCTTCCAATATCTCGTCCTAATATCCCATCCTTATATCTCCTTCCAATATCCCAGCCTCATATCCCATCCTTATATCTCCTTCCAATATCCTGTCCTCATATCCCATCCTTATATCTCCTTCTCATATCCCTATCTCATATCCCATCCTCATATCCCAACCTCATATCCCATCCTTATGTCTCCTTCCAATATCCTGGCCTCGTATCCGATCCTTATATCTCCTTCCAATATGCCGTCCTCATATCCCATCCTTATATCTCCTTTCAATATCCTGTCCTCATATCCCATCCTTATATCTCCTTCCAATATCACAGCCTCATAGCCCATCCTTATATCCCCTTCTCATATCCCAATCTCATATCCCGTCCTCATATCCCAACCTCATATCCCATCCTTATATCTCCTTCCAATATCACATCCTCATATCCCATCCTTATATCTCCTTCCAATATCCCGTCCTCATATCCCATCCTTATATCTCCTTCTAATATCACAGCCTCATAGCCCATCCTTATATCCCCTTCTCATATCCCAATCTCATATCCCGTCCTCATATCCCATCCTCATATCTCCTTCCAATATCCCGTCCTCATATCCCATCCTTATATCTCCTTCCAATATCCTGTCCTAATATCCCATCCTTATATCTCCTTCCAATATCCCGTCCACATATCCCATCCTTATATCTCCTTCCAATATCTTGTCCTCATATCCATCCTTATATCTCTTTCCAATATCTCATCCTCATATCCCATCCTTATATCCCCTTCTCATATCCCAAACTCATATCCCGTCCTCATATCCCAACCTCATATCGCATCCTTATATCTCCTTCCAATATCCTGTCCTCATATCCCATCCTTATATTCCATCCTTCCCATATCCCGACTTCATATCCTGTCCTTATATCCCTACCTCAAAAACCCAAACCTCATATCCCGATCTCATATTCCAACCCCCGCACTAACTATTCTCTGCTCAAGCCTTTAGGAAGTAAAACTGAAAGATGAACAGATACATTGAGTTTGATATATATATATATATATATATACACGTTGCTTTTAACTTTGGGTGAATAAAACCATTTTTACACCGGATCGCTGGAGTGCCGCCATGTCTTTTTGGGGATTGCATTGTTTGGGACTTATTGGAAAAGTCTATCACAGGAATGAGCACCCGCCTGGATCCTGGGATATAAAATCCTACACAGTACCACTCTTACATCTCTATTATATATGCGTATATACCAATGCGTATATACCGTATATAGCACAACCAAATGTAAAAAATTAATAGGTGCAGGCGGCCAACGTTGAACATGGGTTACATAAATCCAATTTTGGCATTTTTTCACTACTTTTGGAGTGCTGCGTTGATTTTTGTATATATATATTTATTTATTTAGAAAACGGAATCCCTATATCCTACACCCAGAATCCCTATAACCAAAAGAGCTGTGTACAGGAGCAGGGACTCCTTGGGCTTTCTGCTACTGTAAAGTAGTGAGCGGTGATGTATACAATATGCATTGACACTCCCTTTACATTTGCCCCTGCTCCAGGCATGGTGAATGTACACTTACTATAATTAGCCATGATGCATACGGTACTGTCTGCATTGCTGCTCACTACATCTACAGTTTCTCTGTTAGGCTCGGATGCCATTGTGAATGTACATTGAGAAGTGATGCATATAATACTGTATGGACTGCCGCCCAGAACAGTAAGTGCAGTGCAATCGACCCAGCAAATTTTAAGGAAGCAACTATGAATACAGTGCTGTATGGGTGGCCGCTCAATACTGTACAGTAGTGGGGTGTCTTAGTAGGGTATCTGAGGATAGATAGGAGTCCCTGCTGCTGACCCTATAGTATTACAAATCTGCAGTTGTGAATTTTGCTGCAGATCCGCAGTATATCCACAACAAATCTGCAACAACTGCTAGTCAGCTCTTACATTGTATTTCCGGAAAAATCCTAAATAGCGGATGACGCCAAGCCAGACCAACATGGTAGCTGTTCCCAGGAGAATACTGCACACATCATAACTAGTCAGACTCTGTTGAAGAAAGAGAAATACTCATTACTAATCAACATACACGTCACCTAATGCACTGTTTCCCAACCATTGTTTCTCCAGCACTAGGGAAACAGCTGGAGGCACCCTGGTTGGGAAACACTTCACCTGATATATCACAATCTCAAATATTAATTTTAGATAGGACAAATAAGGCTCCAAAGGACATAGGATTAAACCACCTACCTGCAGTCAGGGGCGGAGCTATAAGGGGTGCAGAGGTAGCAGTCACACTGGGCCCCTGGTGCCTATGGGGGCCCCAAAGCACATCTGCCCCAGTATTATAATTGACACATAGGGGCCCAGTGGCTGCAAGTTATGCCCCTGCCTGCAATGGTAGTGCTAAGGATAGGCTCCGCATAATAACATTTCTTTAATGTGAAGATTAATAATGTTGCATTCACATCGTCCATCTAGTTTATCCAATTTTAAACTTTAAAAATAACATGGAATCGTATATCTAGACGTTTCTATTGACAAATCATATCCAACACATGCACCCATTGTGGTCCATTACAATTTATTTTACACATGCGCCGTACCTTCGAAATAGTCTAGAAAGACTGAGAAACGTAAAAATGGATACAATTTCTTTTAAATAAAATTGATAAAAATGGATATACAATTTTTAAACGCATCCAATTTTATTTTTTAACATACGACACCATGCGTTTTTAAACCATCCTTTTTTTTTCGTGACATGAATGAAGCCTTAGGGTACAGTCACATGAGTGGATCCCCAGTGCGGATCCGCCGCTGAAGGACTGCTGTATGCTGCCTTTACATGTGCCTGCTCAAAGCGGCAATCCGCCGCTACGACAGACACACTGCGATGTGCGAGTTGCCGTGCGCATGCGTTGATCCTCTGGGATCTTTGAATTCACTGGAACAAAATTTTTAATTTTAAAGGGGTACTCCGGTGGGAAAAAAAATTTTTTAAAATCAACTGGTGCCAGAAAGCTAAACAGATTTGTAAATTACTTCTATTTAAAAATCTTAACCCTTCCAGTACTTATCAGCTCCACAGGAAGTTCTTTTCTTTTTGAATTTCTTTTCTGTCTGACCACAGTGTTCTCTGCTGAAACCTCTGTCCATGTCAGGGACTGTCCAGAGCAGGATAGGTTTGCTATGGGGATTTGTTTGTACTCTGGACAGTTCCTGATATGGACAGAGGTGTCAGCAGAGAGCACTGTGGTCAGACAGAAAAGAAATTCAAAAGGAAAATAAATTCCTCTGTAGTATACAGCAGCTGATAAGTACTGGAAGGATTAAGATTTTTAAATAGAAGTCATTTACAAATCTGTTTAACTTTCTGGCACCAGTTGATTTAAAAAAATATGTTTTCCGGAGTACCCCTTTAAGGTAAAAAAAAAATAAACAAGTGGAAACCTAGTCTAATCGAAACTAAAATGGAAAACTCTTGTTATGCTGGGTGATGGAACAATAGAGAGAATTAAGTATAATGGTAAGAGACAGGATGAGACTGCAGAGCAGGTGGTAGAAGGAGATCGTTCTGGTAATGGATGCTTTGTATAGTTAATAGAGCAGGAGATACAGGGGGAAGAGTACAAAAAGGATAATGACATCTAATAGAGCCAGTCATGCAGCGAATCCTGGTGATAATGTCGGTCATTAAAAGTAATCGAGGGACCGATTGTTCCATCACATAAGCACAACATGTGCAGAATGTGCTGCCCACCTGAAACGGCGAAAGAATGGATCTGCGGATAAATAGGAGAAAGAACATTCTGCAATTTTAGACGAGCATTTACAAGAAGAGAAGAAATACTTCTTTGTAGGGTTTGATTATAGGAAAACTGGACTAGACGCCACAATGGTTGCACAATAGTGTCTTTTCCCCCAACCTTATGGTGAACTATGGGGGTCATTTAGTGAGTTCTGTTGCACCCACTGCGTCTTCTTATAGTGGACTTTATTTAACCTATTCCCTTCGAAGCAATAGGACTCATTCACATTGCCATTGGCTTCTTTACACCGAGCTCCATCGGCAAATTCAGTGTAACGACAGGAGTTTAAAGGGGTACTCCGCTGCCCCAGCGTTCGGAACATTTTGATCTGAATGCTAAGAGCGGGCGGTAGGGGTCGTGATGTCACGGCCACACCCCTCATGATGTCACACCACGCCCCCTCGATGCAAGTCTATAGGAAGGGGCGTTACGGTTGCCATGCCCCCCCTCCCACAGACTTGCATTGAGGGGATGTGACGTGACGTCAAAAGGGGGCGTGGTCGTGACATCATGACCCCCGTCGCCTGTACACAGTTTTTTAAATAACGCCGGGTGCTGCACAGAAATCGCTGAGGTCCCATCGGCGGAACCCCTGCATTCAGACCTTTGGATAGGGGATAAGATGTCTAGGGGTGGAGTACCCCTTTAAAAGTGCATACACTATTTTTTTTCTCCGGTAAACTTACCCGATCCACAATGGTTCAAGTCAATGGGACCCAGTGGAGTCAGTTGTGCTTCGATTAGTTTGGGGCCATAAAAAAAGAGCTGAACGAACCCAGAACAGGACGGAGCACAACGGCAATGTGAACCTAGCCTTGCAGGCTTTAAATGGTATTCCAGGAAAAAACTTTATTTTTATATATTAACTGGCTCCAGAAAGTTAAACAGATTTGTAAATTACTTCTATTAAAAAATCTTAATCCTTTCAATAATTATCAGCTACTGAAGTTGAGTTGTTCTTTTCTGTCTAACAACAGTGCTCTCTGCTGACATCTCTGCTTGTCTCGGGAACTGCACAGAGTAGAAGAGGTTTGCTATGAGGATTTGCTTCTAAACTGGGCGGTTCCTGAGACACGTGTCATCAGAGAGAACTAGACAGAAAAAGAACAGCTCAACTTCAGCAGCTCATAAGTACTGAAAGGATTAAGATTTTTTAATAGAAGTCATTTACAAATCTGTTTAACTTTCTGGAGCCAGTTGATATATATAAAAAAGTTTTTTCCTGGATAACCCCTTTAAGGGGCTTTTTTCAACTGAGACATGACAGGACAGATGATAACTAGCTGATCGCAGGAGGTTGGGTGTTATCTGGTTATAACTGAGAATTCTCTATGGAAGCCGCAGAAACCACAGGTAGCTCCCATAGAGAATAAAAGGAGCAGTGGCGCAAATACGCGACCCAATGCCCTAATCTAACCAGAGACTGGGGTTCTTGAAATCGCAGGGGTCCCCAGTGGTGAGACCTCCACCATCAGATAGTTATCTACAGGATAAGAGATTACTTAGGGGAAAAAAAAATCTTTCTTTTTTTTACAGCCGATTCCGAAAGTCGTTACCTTTTTCATTTTCCCGTCGACATAGCTACGCAAATGCTTCTTGTTGGTTTATTTTGTTTACAAGTTGTCATTTTTAATAGCAGAATTTTGGGGTTTATATAACTTATTGATTAACTTTTATTAATTAAATGTTTTTATTTTTTTTTGGGTTGGGGGGAAATAACAGGAAAAAAAATTGATTTTGTCATTTTTGTTTTTATTGTTTTACACTAATATCATTGACACTGCAGTGAAAATAACATACATTTTACTATTTTGGCCAAAATAGAAATCCTGGTTCTTCAAAAAAAAAAAAAAAAAAAAATAATAATAATAATAATAATAAAAAATAAATAAATTAATTAATTAATTAATTAATTAATTAAAAAAAATTGTGTCACCACATTTCTAGACCCGTAACTTTTTTTTTTTTTTCCCCATACAAAGCTGTGTAGAGGCAGTGTAATCAATAGTCACTATTAGACTACAGTCAGCCATTGGAGTTAATGGATCTGGCATGGGTACACTGTGGTATATGAAATAGTGCTGCATTGCATGTGAACATGCCCTAGAGCAGTGGTCTTCAACCTGCGGACCTCCAGATGTTGCAAAACTACAGCTCCCAGCATGCCCGGACAGCCGTTGGCTGTCCGGGCATGCTGGGAGTTGTAGTTTTGCAACATCTGGAGGTCCGCAGGTTGGAGACCACTGCCCTAGAGCTTTAGAACAGTGTTTCACAACCAGTGTGCCTCCAGCTGTTGCAAAACTTCAACTCCTAGTTCGGTTGTCCGGGCATGCTGGGAGTTGTAGTTTTGCAACATCTGGAGGTCCGCAGGTTGGAGACCACTGCCCTAGAGCTTTAGAACAGTGTTTCACAACCAGTGTGCCTCCAGCTGTTGCAAAACTTCAACTCCTAGTTCGGTTGTCTGGGCAAGCTGGGAGTTGTAGTTTTGCAACATCTGGAGGTCCGCAGGTTGGAGACCACTGCCCTAGAGCTTTAGAACAGTGTGTCCCAACCAGTGTGCCTCCAGCTGTTGCAAAACTTCAACTCCTAGTTCGGTTGTCCGGGCATGCTGGGAGTTGTAGTTTTGCAACATCTGGAGGTCCGCAGGTTGGAGACCACTGCCCTAGAGCTTTAGAACAGTGTGTCCCAACCAGTGTGCCTCCAGCTGTTGCAAAACTACAACTCCGAGTTCGGCTGTCCGGGCATGCTGGGAGTTGTATTTTTGCAACAGCTGGAGGCAGACTGGTTGGGAAACACTGCCCTAGAGTAATACAGGGTGTACTAGACGTCTCATCCTATACAATCCTTTCTATCAATGTTTTGTGTGTACTGACACTTACCTTTGCCTGGATCTCCATTTTCAGAATGGAACCTACGATGGACAGGATATCGCTCACGATGATTAAGATGTACCAGCCGTTGACAAACTCCATCTTTTCTGACCAGGGCACAGTCTTTGAGAATCGTTGTTGGACATAGGTTACATATTCCTTGGGGTAATAAAGATACAGAGGTAAGTTTAAAGGGGTTATGCAGGAAAAAACTTTTTTTATATATATATATCAACTGGCTCCAGAAAGTTAAACAGATTTGTAAATTACTTCTATTAAAAAATCTTAATCCTTTCAGTACTTATGAGCTTCTGAAGTTGAGGTTGTTCTTTTCTGTCTACGTGTTCTCTGATGACACGTGTCTCGGGAACCACCCAGTTTAGAAGCAAATCCCCATAGCAAACCTCTTCTAAACTGGGCGGTTCCTGAGACACGTGTCATCAGAGAGCACTTAGACAGAAAAGAACAACTCAACTTCAGAAGCTCATAAGTACTGAAAGGATTAAAGGGGTTATCCAGGAAAAAACTTTGTTTTATATATCAACTGGCTCCAGAAAGTTAAACAGATTTGTAAATTACTTCTATTAAAAAATCTTAATCCTTTCAGTACTTATGAGGTTCTGAAGTTGAGGTTGTTCTTTTCTGTCTAAGTGCTCTCTGATGACACGTGTCTCGGGAACCGCCCAGTTTAGAAGCAAATCCCCATGGCAAACCTCTTCTAAACTGGGCGGTTCTCGAGACACGTGTCATCAGAGAGCACTTAGACAGAAAAGAACAACTCAACTTCAGAAGCTCATAAGTACTGAAAGGATTAAGATTTTTTAATAGAAGTAATTTACAAATCTGTTTAACTTTCTGGAGCCAGTTGATATATAAAAAAAAGTTTTTTCCTGGATAACCCCTTTAAAGAACAATTCTGGACACAATGCCATCAACCATAAAATAAGGCTATGGACACACTGGTTTCTTGTCTGTCTTTTGGGCCATAAAAAGGCCTTTTACAGTTTTACAGACATGATTGTTAAAGGGTCCTAGATTTCTGATCGCTGGGGGTCTGACCACTGGGACCAGCGTTCTCCGGCCCGGCACCCTGGCGTTCTGAACATTTATGTTCAGGCGGAATCCATTGTCATCTATCAGGACAGCAATGTCCGCACAGTCCTAGCCGACAGCCCTTGGAATCATTCTGACCGGGGCTTTCTCAGTATGAACCCTGCCTAACCGTAGGACCCATTTGTCTGCGTAAACATCTCAAAATACAGCCGTGAATATGGATGTATTTTTGGTCCATAAATGGTCCAGAATACGCCTACGCCATTGATGATTTTGGGCTATAGGGGAGATTTATCAAAACCTGTGCTAAGGAAAAGATGACCAATTGCCCATAGCAACCAATCAGATTGCTTCTTTTATTTCAGCTGTACAAATTTGTGATCAAAATCGAAAAACATGGCGTGATTTGGACATTTATTATTTGTGCATTACAGAGGAAAGTACAAAAAAATAAAAAAAATAAAAAAAATTGTCAAATTATAAAAATATTAATTTTTTACATTTTTTTTGTCCCACGTCAATTTCATGTCTGTTGTGAAATCCGATGTCGGAGCCGTCACTGTGATCGAAGGGACCATTTATTTTGGTTCTTTATAATTAACAGGAACAAACACAGAAATCAAAGGGCCACATCGCAAAGCTCTGAACACCGCCACACTCCCCACTGACAACTAAAATAAATGTATTACTCCTCTATTAAATGTAATGGACTCGTCCTGCCCCACAAAGTGTTACTCATGAGTACAGGCTACTGCCATCCTGATAGTACCCTTCTATAATTAAAGGGGTACTCCACTGGAAAACATTTTTTTTTTAAATCAGCTGGTGCCAGAAAGTTAAACAGATTTGTAAATGACTTCTATTTAAAAATCTTAATCCTTCCAGTACTTATCAGCTGCTATATTCTCCACAGGAAGTTTCTTTCTACCTTAATTTCCTTTCTGTCTGACCACAGTGCTCTCTGCTGACACCTCTGTCCATCTTAAGAACTGTCCAGAGTACAAGCAAATCGCCCATAGCAAACCTATCCTGCTCTGAACAGTTCCTGACATGGACAGAGGTGCCAGCAGAGAGCACTGTGGTCAGACAGAAAGGAAATTCAAAAAGAAAAAAACTTCCTGTGGAGCATATAGCAGCTGATAAGTACTGGAAGGATTATAATTTTTTAATAGAAGTAAGTTACAAATCTGTTTAACTTTCTGGCACCAGTTGATTAAAAAAAAAAAAAAATGTTTTCCAGTGGAGTACCCCTTTAAGAGCACATGTGTGCTCGAAACGTGTCCAGCTGGGGACTGCATGTAGCACACTGCTGTGATGTCTACCACTTTTAATTGATAGAATAAAGCTACAGATTTTAATTGAAGAGCTGAATTAAGACTTGTATTTGTTGTGGTGTATGAGCAGGGACCTGGCACCATCGGGATGGCAAAAACAAAAAGAAAAATAGCCAACACAACTACCTAATACACGAGTGCACGCTGCTGTGGCAAATACAGAGTATACAAAAAAGAGGGTGGCAGCAGCACTCTTGGTCAAAAAATGGAGGCTCTTAGCGCACTTTTTGATCAAAACGTGTCCCCCATGGTGGATGTGGATGGGGGACATGTTTTGATCAAAAAGTGCGCTAAGAGCCTCCATTTTTTGACCAGGAGTGCCGCTGCAACCCTCTTTTTTGTATACTATCGGGATGGCAGCAGCAGGGGATCAGGAAGATGAGTATAACAGATGAGTATATATGTAATTTTAATGCCACCACAAGCCTATAAATAAGAATTTTGGGTGCCACCACAACCCCTTTAACCCTTTAGAAGAAGAAGAAGCATAGTGTTTTACTGTGGTACAGATCAGTTGCAGTATGGAGCATCGTGCAGCCAAAGGAAAGTGACAGCTGACCATCCAGAGGAAAAGGGAGAAATGTTGGTATATATATATATATATATATATATATATATATATATGTATATATATATATATATATATATATATATATATATATACGCATAAAGACAATTCCGCTATCTCTTTTGGTCCCAGTGATCACATGATCACCAGAGAATCTACCGATTGACCGATCTCAATACCAACACATTAGAACCAGATCATGTAAAATATCAATATCTTTATTAAACACATATGCACAAAGTACAGTGATCCCTCAACTTACAATGGCCTCAACATACAATAGTTTCAACATACAATGGTATTTTCTGGACCATCGTAACTTGAAACCAGACTCAACATACAATGTACAGACAGTCCAGATCTGCGAAACGTGTCGATGGCCGGAAGAACTGACCAATTAGAATAGACATTTACACCTGTACTACTGAAGTGTATGCACTGCCTGACTGGTAGCACCTCCCTACAATACAGGGAGGTACTACATATTCTGTATTACTTTTTTACTTGTGCCACGGTTAGCTGCTCCTTTGGACACAGGTGGGGGCGGCTATATTTTGCGTGTACTGTACAGGACCCTGAAGAAGCTCCTGTCCTCTATGTAGACCAGTCTTTCCCAACCAGGGTGCCTCCAGCTGTTGCCAAACTACAACTCCCAGCATGCCTGGACAGCCAAAGGCTGTCCAGGCATGCTGGGAGTTGTAGTTTGGCAACAGCTGGAGGCACCCTGGATGGGAAACACTGACATAGAGAGTGATTTACAGCTCCCAGCAGATCTTTCTTACTTTTATATGTAAGGATTTGCTTTATCTATATTAGTTATCTACTTATTTATCTTTAATCCTCACTTTTTCTTATCTTTGGATGATATTTTGGTGGCTTCAGAACCAATTACCAGGTTTCCATAGAGTTCTGGTCTCAACATACAATGGTTTCAACATACAATGGTCGTCCCAGAACCAATTAATATTGTAACTTGAGGGACCACTGTACACATACAGATAAGGAAACGGAAAAAAAAAATTTTTAATCAAGGCCCTACAATAACAGCCACAGAAGATGGGGGCAGACAAGATGTATGGCACAAATTCATGGAATACCCCTAGGTGTGTGGCTGCATGGCAGGAGGACCTTTTTCATTTCTTTTTGTTATTTCTGTCCACTTTATTTTCATTTTAGGACATGTTTTGGTTTTTCACTGATACACCCTTTATTCTTTATACTTGATTGTATATTCTATGGACTGCATTCAGAGATTACTAGAGATGAGCGAATTTACAGTAAATTCGATTCGTCACGAACTTCTCGGCTCGGCAGTTGATGACTTTTCCTGCATAAATTAGTTCAGCTTTCAGGTGCTCCCGTGGGCTGGAAAAGGTGGATACAGTCCTAGGAGACTCTTTCCTAGGACTGTATCCACCTTTTCCAGCCCACGGGAGCACCTGAAGGCTGAACTAATTTACGCAGGATAAGTCATCAACTGCCGAGCCGAGAAGTTCGTGACGAATCGAATTTACTGTAAGTCCGCTCATCTCTAGTGATTACTTATTAACATCTGTATCTTCTTGTTACACCTGTATTTCCCTGTATTCCATGAATTTGTGCCATACATCTTGTCTGCCCCCATCTTCTGTGGCTGTTATTGTAGGGCCTTGATTTTATTGTATTTTTTTCGTTTCCTTATCTGTATGTGTACTTTGCGCATATGAGTTTAATAAAGATATTGATATTTTACATGATCTGGTTCTAATGTGTTGGTATTGATATTTGATAGTGGACCAGTCGTGGCTTCTTGCCCTTGTTGCTGTTTGAGTATGAGTTACACGATTGACAGATCTGCTTGGTCCAACTAGGCCCAGCACCACAGTTATTAAAAGGTTATTCCAGCAAAAAAACTTTTTTTTTTTTTTTTTTATATCAACTGGCTCCAGAAAGTTAAACAGATTTGTAAATTACTCCTACTAAAAAATCTTAATCCTTTCAATAATTATCAGCTGCTGAAGTTGAGTTGTTCTTTTCTGTCTGGCAACAGTGCTCTCTGCTGACATCTCTGCTTGTCTCGGGAACTGCACAGAGTAGAAGTGGTTTGCTATGTCGATTTACTTCTATTCTGGACAGTTCCCGAGACAGGTGTCATCAGAGAGCACTTAGACAGAAAAGAACAACTCAACTTCAGCAGCTCATAAGTACTGGAAGGATTAAGATTTTTTAATAGAAGTAATTTACAAATCTGTTTAACTTTCTGGAGCCAGTTGATATATATATATATATATATATATATATATATAAAAGTTTTTTCCTGGATAACCCCTTTAAGCACTCTCATGGGGTATATAATACATAATATGCTGTATAATAATTATTATGTAAATAAATACGCATCATTTCCAGGGAGAGGGGGGGGGGGTTGTGTTTTTCTTTTTATGTGTGTGTTTAAAATTGATAAAATTCATTAAAAAAAAAGCTCATGCCACTCAATTGTCTTTTTCTGACCTTCGGGGTCAACTCCCCCCCACAAGTAAAAAAAAAATAAAAATTTATATATATATATATATATATATATATATATATATATTTATGTATATATATTATTATTTATTTATTTTTTTAACAAAAAACGATAAGCAATAAAAACAGTATCCACCATCATTGTTTTACATTTGTTATACCCTAAGAGTTCAATGATTTTTAGTTTGGGAAGAATTGGGTAGATGCAGGACACACATGGAGGAGACGAACCAATGGTGGAAGGGTCAAGGCTTCTTTATAAACTCATGCCTGGTATTTTATGTTCTCCCCTAGTTTGGTCCTATGAATTGTATCAGAGATAAGAAATCTAGATTGTGAGTCCCATTAGAGACAGGGACTAATGATAACATCTACTGTATTTTACGCCATATAAGACGCTCCGGCATATAAGACGCACCCAATTTTAAAGGAGGAAAATCTAGAAAAAAAAGATTCTAAAACAAATACAATGTAAAGTATAGGACAGTGATCTTCAACCTGCGGACCTCAAGATGTTGCAAAACTACTACTCCCAGCATGCCCGGACAGCCGTTGGCTGTTTGGGCATGCCAGGAGTTGTAGTTTTGCAACATCTGGAGGTCTGCAGGTTGAAGACCACTGGTATAGGAGGTAATACTCACATGTCCCCGTTGCTCTGGACCCGTCGCCGCTTGTCAACGCTGCCCTGGTGTTGCCCTCCATCGCTGTCGCCGTGTCCCCGGGGTGTCCCCCGTCGCTCCGGAACGTCTCTGCTGCCCGGTATCCTCGCTCTCCATCGCCGCCATCACGCCGCTACGCACGCTGCTCCTATTGGATGACGGGACGGCGTGCGTGACGACATGATGACAACGAAGGAGAGCGCCGGCCATGTATGGGATCCCGGCACAGAGCAGACATCGAGGAGGCAGGTAAGGTCCCTCCCGGTGTCCTGTAAGCTGTTCGGGACGCCGCGATTTCACAGCTTTGATCGCCGTGTCTGAAGGGTTAATACAGGGCAACACCGCGATCGGTGATGTCCTGTATTAGCCGTGGGTCCCGGCCACTGATGGCCGCAGCGACTGCTGCGATAGGACAGGGTTTTAATGTGTATTCGCCGTATAAGATGCACCAACTTCCCCCCCCCCTCCCCCCCTCCAGTTTTGGGGAAGAAAAAGTGCGTCTTATACGGCAAAAAATACGGTATACAGCTCAGGGATCATTGTTCTTTTTATTTCTTATCACTTGCAGTTTCATTCTTCACCACATCCATGGAAACAAAGATATTTCCATAGACCACAATGCAACAGCGCCCCCAGTGTGCTGGATTTCTACTGATGGATAAACCATTGTGTACAAAAGAAATGGTAAATGTATAGACTTACCCTCTGGAGGTGAATGCCTCGAACCACAGATCGTATACAGAGACTTATGGAAGATATACAGGTGAGGATTATAACTGCATCAAATATCATCATGTAATGGGTATTCTTCTGTACTATGATGGAAGACAAACACAATCCCATTATTCACCAAGGGACGGTGCTTGGGGAAAAATATACCGTATGTATCAATGTGGTAAACCTACGGAAAATGGTTGGGAAAGTTGGGCAAGACCCTGTCTGGGTCTATCCAAAAATAAATTCTATAATGCAACATTATTATAAACAATTTAGAGAAGAAAATTATTTCCAATACTGACTGGTTTCAGATTCTACACCAGTGTTTCCCAACAAGGGTGCCTCCAGCTGTTGCAAAACTACAACTCCCAGCGTCCGGGCATGCTGGGAGTTGTAGTTTTGCAACAGCTGGAGGCATCCTGGTTGGGAAACACTGTTCTATACAGTGGCTGAGATGTATGGAATGCCAAGGAGTGCCTAAACCACAGGAGAAAGAGGGCAAATCAACTGGTGCCAGAAAGTTAAACACATTTGTAAATTACTTCTATTAAAAAATCTTAATCCTTCCAGTACTTATTAGCTGCTGAATACTACAGAGGAAATTCTTTTCTTTTTGGAACACAGAGCTCTCTGCTGACACCGCTGTCCATTTTAAGGGAAAATCCCCATAGCAAACATTTGCTGCTCTGGACAGTTCCTAAAATGGACACAGATGTCAGCAGAGAGCACTGTGCTTGTGATGTCAGCAGGGAGCACTGTGTTCCAAAAAGAAAATAATTTCCTCTGTAGTATTCAGTAGCTAATAAGTACTGGAAGAATTAAGATTTTTTAATAGAAGTAATTTACCAATCTGTTTAACTTTCTGGCACCAGTTGATTTAAAAAAAATAAAATAAAATAAAGTTTTCCACCGGAGTACCCCTTTAAGGGGTATTCTGGTTTCATACATCACATACTCCAAAGGATAGGGGATAAGATGTATGATCACAGGGATCCTGCCGCTGGGACCTCCCCGATCTCGGTGCAGCACTATGGGAGGGGGCGTGACGGCGTGAATGGAGGGGCGTGGCCATGACGTCATGTCTCGGAGGCAGCGCCCGGCACAGAATGGCAGGGGCTGCACCGAGGTTGCATGAGTCCCAACGGCGGGATCCCTGCGATCATACATCTTATCCCCTATACTTTAGATAGGGGTTAGAAGTATAAAGCCGGAATACCACTTTAATGGTGTCTGATGTTACTTATGGAATAGGCTTGTACTTACTGGACCCAGACACGTGCCAGTCTCTGCATTCCTGGATGCCAACATCATTGTCTAAACTTATTTTAATGCGCCCACTGTGCGCTTTATTGTCGAATGTGATCTAGGTGGAACATAGAAAATACAGATGTGAGTTAATGACTGACACAAATGGAAACACAATGTAATGTATACAGGGTCATACGGGCAGGAGGTACATATACCCGTTTTTTGAGCTGCGGGGATATGTGACGTACAGCAGATAATCTGGGTCTGGTTAAAGGGGTACTCTGGCGCTAAGACATCTTATCCCCTATCCAAAGGATAGGGGATAAGATGCATGATCGCGGGGGTCCCGCCGCTGGGGACCCCCGTGATCTTGCACGCAGCACCCCGTTAGAATCAGTCCCTGGAGCACGTTCGCTGCGGGTGTGATTACTGGCGATCACGGGGGCTGGAGCATTGTGACGTCACGGCCCCGCCCCCGTGTGACGTCACGCTCCGCCCCCTGAATGCAAGCCTAAGGGAGGGGGCGTGACAGCTGTCACAATGCTCCGGCCTCCGTGATCGCCAGTAATCAGACCCGGAGCGAACGTGCTCTGGGGACTGATTGTAACAGGGTGCTGTGTGCAAGATCACGGGGGTCCCCAGCGGCGGGACCCCCGCGATCAGGCATCTTATCCCCTATCCTTTGGATAGGGGACAAAATGTCTTAGCGCCGGAGTACCCCTTTTTACTTTTTACCATTCAGTCATATTAGGATATAATGTGTGATCAATGCGGGTTAAACAAAGTAGCCATCACAGACAAAGGAATTTATATGGTGTTCTTGAGATTGGTTAAATATGGCTGCTTCCAGAAAAAGAGCCCCTCTTGTTTTTTGTTTGTGTTTTCTGGCTCTACCCCATTCAAGTAAATGCAGCAGGAGCTGCAATACCAGGTTCAGCCCAAGAACTAGAGTGGTGCTGTTTTCTAGGGGAACTCCATTTTAAAGGGGTACTCCGCTGCTCAGCGTTTGGATCAAACTGTTCCGAACGCTGGAGTCGGCGCTGTCACGCCCCCCTCCCATAGACTTGCATTGAGGGGGCGGGGCATGACGTAATGAGGGGCGTGGTTATGACGTCACGTCCGCCCCCTCAATGCAAGTCTATGGGAGGGGGCGTGACAGCCGTCACGCCCCCTCCCATAGACTTGCATTGAGGGGGAGTGGCGTGATGTCATGAGGGGGCGAGGCTCCCGGCATCGGCTCCAGCGTTCGGAACAATTTGCTCCAAACGCTGAGCAGCGGAGTACCCCTTCAAGGATAAAACAGCCATGTTTTTCTGATCACATACCACCTGTCATTTTAAAACACTTTTGACACGTCCTAGAGACATGTAAAAAATTTTGATCAGTCAGACCCTGACCATTTGCTAAACGGAGCTGGAAGAAAAGCACGGCTGACCCAGACTATCCCATAGACTTACATTGTAAATTTGTCTCGCTTAGCGCGCTCTTTTCCCGGCTCGTTCTAGCATCTAGAACATAGGCACTCAGACCCCGACGGATCAAAACTTTTCACATGCCTCTACAATAATGTCAAAAGTTTTTTTTTTTTTTAAGACAGTGCCTATAGTGAACTTGTGTCCTGTTTATTTTTATTTTTTTTATTTTTTTAAGGATTAAAGACAGATACTAAAATGTTGAAGTGTTCTTTATTCAAACCTGCCTCTATTTTCTGATTGTAATTTTTATTTTATTAAAATTTTTAGCACATTATTAATGGGGCAACTTTATGCACAGAACTTGCATCATACAGGCCTCAGCATCTGTACCAACCAGAAAGAGCTGCATCTCTCCACAACGATCTTTGCCGAACAGGCAGGAGACCAATAAACTTACACGTTAAAGGGGTACTCCGGTGGAAACCTTATTTATTTGTTTATTTTTTTAATCAACTGGTGCAAGAAAGTTTAACAGATTTGTAAATTACTTCTATTAAAAAAATCTTAATCCTTCCAGTACTTATTAGCTGCTGAATACTACAGAGGAAATTCATTTCTTTTTGGAACACAGAGCTCTCTGCTGACATCACGAGCACAGTGCTCTCTGCTGACATCTCTGTCCATTTTAGGAACTGTCCAGAGCAGCATATGTTTTCTATGGGGATTTTCTCCTACTCTGGACAGTTCTTAAAATGGACAGAGATGTCAGCAGAGAGCACTGGGCTCGTGATGTCAGCAGAGAGCTCTGTGTTCCAAAAAGAAAATAATTTTCTCTGTAGTATTCAGCAGCTGATAAGTACTGGAAGGATCAAGATTTTTTAATAGAAGTAATTTACAAATCTGTTTAACTTTCTGGCACCAGTTGATTTAAAAAAAAAAAAAAAGGTTTATCCGGAGTACCCCTTTAACTTTTTCATCAACCTGTGCTACAGTGACTCTTCTTCAGGATCGGGCTTGCCAGACTAGCTTCTGCTCCCCACACACATCACTGAGCCTTGGGCACCTATTACCCTGTTACTGGTCACTGGTTGTCCTTCCTTGGACCATGTTTGGTAGGTACCTACCACTAAATACTGGGAACACCCAACAAAACCTGCCATTTCGGAGATGCTTTGACCCAGTCCTCCAGCCATTACAATTTGGACCTTGTCAAAGTCAGATCCAAACACTTGCCTATTTTTCCTGCCTCTACCACATCATCTTTGAGCATTGACTGTCTTAGGGTGCATGCACACCACGTTTTCAGGCTACGGCTGCCGGATCTGGCTGGGGAGGGGAAAACCATGCGCTCCTGTACCCCAGCCGGACCAGCACTGAAATCCATTGACTTTAAAGGAGATAAGCCAGTGCTGAAAAATGTATCCCCTATCTTAAGGATGGGGATAAGTTTCAGATCGCGGGGGGTACGGGAGATCGCGGGGGGGCCCCAGCTATCGGACCCCCTGCGATCTGAAACTTATCCCCTATCCTAAGCACTGGACTACCCCTTTAATGAGCCAACCGGAGTCACCGTTTGACTTGGTCGGCTCATTTCTGCCCCGTATGAGTTTTTCTGACCGGACCTAAAACCGAAGTATACGACGATTGTAGGTCCGGTAAGAAAAACGGATACGGGTCAAAAATAAGCCGACCGGAGTCAAACGGTGACTACGGTAGGCTCATTAAAGTCAATGGGTTTCAGGGCTGGGGTAAGGGAGTGCACGGTTTTCCCCTCCCCCAGCCGGATCTGGCAGCCGTAGCCTGAAAACGTGGTGTGCATGCACCCTTACAAACACTTCCTATAGGTGAATCGGATGAAAAGCAGATTAAACGGCCCATGTGTTTCCAGGTGAATGTAAGTCAGACTGGCGGCAGCACCTCAACCCAGCTCTACAGTACCATAACAAGCAACTACTTGGGCACTGTAAGTTGACCTGAGGAAGGCATGAGTTCATGCCGAAACGCGTTGTCCCCCTTATATCAATAAAAGCATTTTATTGTCCTGTGCTGCTCGAGTCCTCGCTTCATGTTCTTGTGCAGCGCCTCCGCAAAACCGGATTTTCTCTGTCTTATCTGTCTACCATTATAATCATCCCCCACCACTGGGGTTCGATACCGGTAGGAGTGCAGCAGCCAACTTACGCCATCGACCCTACCCGTGCTTATCGCTGCACCAACCAACCCACGGTTGTACAAGGTGGGTATCTCACTGTGGTGTGGTGAAGGGCACACACCAGCAGATACCCCTCATCAGGGAGCGCCCCCTGTGTTTTTTATCCTTTGCCAAGAATGTAAGCAGATGGCACCTCACACGTACTCACTGTCACTGTAAAGTCATAGCAGTCAGGGAGTTCATGGTGACGTATGGTCTGTAGATTGATCGCTTTCAGCTTGAACATGATCTCCACTGAGATGAGCCTGGAGGAATAAATAATTCACACGTTAAGTGCCAAGTGAACTTAAGAAACAGGGACGCTACCTATGAAACTGGGACTCACCGATAGAAATCTAGCGTCATGTTCCAGGACTTGTCATCCAGGGAGAGATCACTTATAGGTGTCATTGGTTCCACGGTGAAGCATTCTAGAAAAGAGTCTCCTATCAGATTTATACAACTAGAACATGGACTTTCCATTTCCTGTGACCAATTAAAGGGGTACTCCACTGCCCCAGCGTACATTTTGTTCCGAACGCTTGGAGCGTGCGGCGGGGGTGAGGACAACATGGCACGGCCCATGTGATATCACACCATGCCTCCTCAATGCAAGTCTGTGGGAGGGGGCGTCACGCCCCCTCCCATAGACTTGCATTGAGGGGGCGTGACGTCATGTCACAAGGGGGCGTGTCCGACCCCCGCAGCGCACGCACACAGCTTTCGGAACTAAATGTTCCCGAATGCTGGCGAGTGGAGTACAAGTTTAAAAAGAATATACCAGTGTCATGAAGGGCGTGGCCACGACATCACGACCCCCACCGTCCGAACCGACCAATCAGAATGGGCATTTTACTGGTAAAACCCCTGTATTACTGAAATGCATGCACTGACTGGTGTCTGGTAGTGCCTCCCTACAGTATAGAGGGTATAACATGTTCTGCACTACTCTTCACCTATGCCACAGTTAGCTGCTCCTATGGACACCAGGTGGGGGCAGCTCCATTTTACTTTTTTAGGACACTGTGTGTACTGTACAGGACCCTGAAGAAGCTCCTGTCCTCTACATAGACAGTGATTACAGCTCCCAGCAGATCTTTCTTACTTTTATATGTAAGGATTTGCTTTATCTGTATTAGTTATCTACTTACTTTTCTTTAATCCTCACTTTTTCCTATTTTTGGATGACATTTTGGTGGCTTCAGAACCAATTACCAGGTTTCCATAGAGTTATGGTTTCAACATACAATGGTTTCAACATACAATGGTCGTCCTGGAACCAATTCATATTGTAACTTGAGGGACCACTGTAGATATATATGTTTGAAGCAAAAGAAGAAATGATCCAGTGTAGTATAAATTCCACTTTATTCATGGCACAAGTAAAATCAGTATAACAACCCAAGCATTTCAGACGCGTTTCAAGCGCATGCGCACCCTTCGTCAGTGATGTCCTACGCTGGAACATTTCTTCTTTTGCTTCAAGTTTGGGCACCTGGCTGAGTGCGGATCCTTGCGGAGTTCCAGGGTGAGGTGAGCTGGACTGTTATACTACAGATATATATGTTACCTGTCTCAATCTTGGGGTCAATATCAAATGTTTCATTTCCAGGAAAGATGCTCCCCTGTTTATAGAAGTACTTGCAGACAGTCATCCCGCGCTGCCCTCCTGCCATCCTCTCGTAGGCATGGTTCCCGACCGATATATTTCTGAGCTCCAAGTACTGTGGATAAAAATAGACACAATGGCCCTGATTTACTATTGTAAGCCCGACATGTGTAGTCAGGTTGCACGCCAAATACTGGCGCATTGCGCCAGAAATTCTGTCTGCACCAGAATGTGTGCCAGAATTTACACCAGAATTGAAAAAAATTGTCGTGGTCGTTGGGGGAAAGTGGGGGTGTGGCCAAAAAAGGGGCGTGTCCCTGACATTTTCACCAAAAAAAAAGACATATTTAGGGTGCATGCACACCACGTTTTTGCTATCCAGTTCCCGTATACGGTTTTCTTCAAAAACCGTACTAAAACGTATTGAAAACCGGATGTATTGACTTAACATTGCAAACCGTATTGCAAACGCATCATACGGTTATGTCCGTTTGGCGACTTTTACGGTTGGGCCCGGTTTTTCAGCCGTGTTCGCAACCGGAGTATACAGCGTTTTTAGGTCCGGTTGACCAACCGTATCCTAACCGGATACGTTTTTGTTAACATGGAAGTCAATGAGAACCGGACTAAACCGTATGAGTGTACGGTTGCATCCGTTTTAATCCCTCCGTTTTTATTATTGCACATGCGCAATGCAAGCCAAAACACCCCCCACCTTCTAGAATGTTCTTTCTGGAAAAACTTTATTTAAAAACAAGGCGAACATTGACAGACGTATACTTTTTTTAGGGTGAAAACGGATACAACCGGATTAAACCGTACATCACGTTTCAAACCGGATACAGGTTGATCTATGTGCACACGGTTTAATACGAGTCCGGTTTTTGCCTATCCGTTTTTTACAAAAAACCTGATACGGGAACTGGATAGCAAAAACGTGATGTGCATGCACCCTTACTAAGGTTTCCACAGAAAATGTGGTGGATTTGAGCTGAGGAAAACCCGACAGGTCAGAGCAGGTGTAAAAAAAGAAAAATGTAGGAAAAAGTGGAAAATGTAGGGAAACCTTAGTAAACATCGTGGAAAAAAATTGTAGGGAATTAAAACCCACAAAGAAAACTACACAACACTCTTAGTAAATCAGGGCCAATGTGCGATTAGTATTAAACACTAATCCCACTGTAATAAGTAATTAACACTTTTTCCTGGGGTGGCTCTAAAGGTTTTTTACACTAAGGATAAGGGTATTCCAGCCTCTAGTACTTATCCCCTATCCACAAAGTGTCTGATTGGGGGGGGGGGGGGGGGGGGGACTCCGACTGCTGAAACCCTCCGACCGCCCCACCACGATCTTGAGAATAGGAACTTGAAATTCCCAATAAAATGGAGTGGGGGGTCGTGCATTCATATAACTGGGCCATTTATTTTCTATGGGATCTGCCAGAGAAATCCAAGTACATTACTCACCTATCACTGACAACTTCCATAGACAATGAAACGAGAAGTGATGAGCAAGTGAGACCTGCCACTCCATTCTAATGGGAGATTTGGCTCCCTGTTCTTGAGGGGGAAGTTCTAGCAGTGTTTAAAGGGGTACTCCCGTGGAAACCTTTTTTTTTTTTTAAATCAACTAGTGCCAGAAAGTTAAACAGATTTGTAAATGACTTCTATTAAAAAATCTTAATCCTTCCAGTACTTTTTAGGGGCTGTATACTACAGAGGAAATGCTTTACTTTTTAGATTTCTCCGATGTCATGACCACAGTGCTCTCTGCTGACCTCTGCTGTCCATTTTAGGAACTGTCCAGAGCAGGATAAAATCCCCATAGCAAACATATGCTGCTCTGGACAGTTCCTAAAATGGACAGCAGAGGTCAGCAGAGAGCACTGTGGTCATGACATCAGAGAAATCTAAAAAGTACTGGAAGGATTGAGATTTCTTAATAGAAGTAATTTACAAATCTGCTTAACTTTCTGGCACCAGTTGATTTAAAAAAAAAAAAAAAAAAAAAGTTTACCACGGGAGTACCCCTTTAAAGGGGCACTCCGCTGGAATATTTTTTTTTTTTAAGATCAGCTGGTACCAGAATATTATACAGATTTGTTAATTACTTCTATATAAAATTCTTAATCCTTCCAGTACTTATCAGCTGTTGTATGCTCCACAGGAAGTTCTTTTCTTTTTGAATTTCTTTTCTAGTCTGACCACAGTGCTGACACCTCTGTCCATGTCAGGAACTGTCCAGAGCAGGAGAGGTTTTCTATGGGGATTTGATCCTGCTCCGGACAGTTCCTGACATGGACAGAGGTGTCAGCAGAGAGCACTGTGGTCAGACAGGAAAATAATTCAATAAGAAAAGAACTTCCTTTGGAGCATACAGCAGCTGATAAGTACCGTATATACTCGAGTATAAGCCGAGTTTTTCAGCACGATTTTTCGTGCTGAAAACACCCCCCTCGGCTTATACTCGAGTGAACTCTCCACCCGCAGTGGTCTTCAACCTGCGGACCTCCAGAGGTTTCAAAACTACAACTCCCAGCAAGCCCGGGCAGCCATCGGCTGTCCGGGCTTGCTGGGAGTTGTAGTTTTGAAACCTCCGGAGGCCGGCAGGTTGAAGACCACTGCGGCCTTCGACATCATCCAGCCCCCTCTCACCCCCATTAGTTCTGTACAGTACTCGCCTCCGCTCGGCGCTGGTCCGGTGCTGCAGGACTGTCTGGAGAGGAGGTCGTCCAGTGGGATAGTGGTTCCGGGCTGCTATCTTCACCGGGGAGGCCTCTTCTAAGCGCTTCGGGCCCGGCCCCAGAATAGTCACGTTGCCTTGACAACGACGCAGAGGTAAGTTCATTGCCAATGTACTTCTGCGTCATTGTCAAGGCAACGCCTCTATTCTGGGCCCGAAGCGCGGAGAAGAGGCGCCCCCGGTGAAGATAGCAGCCCGGAACCACTATCCCACCGGACCACCTCCTCTCCGGACAGTCCTGCAGCACCGGACCAGCGCCGAGCGGAGGTGAGTACTGTACAGAACTAAAGGGGGGTGAGAGGGGGCTGGATGATGTCGAAGGCCGCAGTGGTCTTCAACCTGCGGACCTCCGGAGGTTTCAAAACTACAACTCCCAGCAAGCCCGGACAGCCGATGGCTGCCCGGGCTTGCTGGGAGTTGTAGTTTTGAAACCTCTGGAGGTCCGCAGGTTGAAGACCACTGAGGGCGGATGATGACAAGAGGATGACGAAGGGGGGGGTGTGGGATGATGACAAGAGGATGATGAAGGGGGGGTGTGGGATGATGAAGGGGGGTGGGGGTGATGACAAGGGGATGATGAAGGGGGGGTGTGGGATGATGAAGGGGGGTGGGGATGATGACAAGGGGATGATGAAGGGGGGTGGGGATGATGACAAGGGGATGATGAAGGGGGATGTGTGGGATGATGACAAGGGGATGATGACAGGTGATGATGATGAGGGTCTGGATGATGACAGGCGGTGATGATGATGAGGATGTTAATGACGGGTCTGGATGATGACAGGGGGGATGATGTATTTCCCACCCTAGGCTTATACTCGAGTCAATAACTTTTCCTGGGATTTTGGGTTGAAATTAGGGGTCTCGGTTTATACTCGGGTCGGCTTATACTCGAGTATATACGGTACTGGAAGGATGAAGATTTTTTTTAAATAGAAGTAATTTACAAATCTGTTTAACTTTCTGACACCAGTTGATTTAAAAAAAGATTGTTTTCCACCGGAGTACCCCTTTAATATCCCTAGAGGAAAATATCTTAGTGCCAATCCAGAATTTTTGTATTTTTTTATTACAGTACTCGAATATAGACGTGGAAGTCACTGGAACCATAAATACCCGATCTGTCATCAACCCATATGTTCTTACCCGCTGTATGGTAAAGGTGATGTGATCATAGACGTCCTCCTGGCGATAGACGGCATAGGTATCATCTTTGGCGTCCTTGTAGTCCTTTAGAAACAAATGCTTGAAGGCCAAAGTGTTCTCCTCCTTGAAGCTGACGACCATCTCATTACTGAGCCCAAATAACACCAGCTAAAGGAGAGGCGCACACACAATGCAGACATTCATCATGGTGGCCATTACAACAATTACTGCTTTGTTATCCAAGGGTAAATAAAAATGTGGTTTTCTTCCAAAGACTAAATATGGGTATTTATTGTTTGATAATGCTGAGGACATATCTTCTTTTCAAAACAACCCTATCCCTAAAGCACAGATTTTTTGGCAGAGGATATTTAAGGCTAAGTCTATAAAATGTACCACCCAACGTGTATAAGAACATGATAAAAGAAATAAAAACTGATTTATAGTGTAACAAAAAACATCAAGTTTCTAATATACTTAAAGGGGTACTCCGCTGCTCAGCGTTTGGAAAAAAACTGTTCCGAACGCTGGAGCCGGGAGCTCGTGACGTCATAGCCCCGCCTCCTCATGACATCACGCCCCCTCAATGCAAGTCTATGGGAGGGGGCGTGACGGCTGTCACGCCCCCTCCCATAGACTTGCATTGAGGGGGCGTGATGTCACGAGGAGGCGGGGCTATGACGTCACAAGCTCCCAGCACCGGCTCCAGCGTTCGGAACAGTGTGTTCCAAACGCTGAGCAGTGGAGTACCCTTTTAAAGTGAATCTGTGACACAGAAAATCAGTTCTAAAGAGCCAACAGTGTTCCATAGTCTCAAGGAAAGTATACCAATATTTACTTTTATTTAGCTGTTCATGTCTTTAATACGATAAAAAAAAATGTTTTATGTAGCATTGAAGTGTCAGGGAGATGTAAGCCAGGGTCTGTAGTGCTCTTGTTCCTGAACCCTGCCTGTGTGATAAACAGACAGGGCTTGGCTTCCAGCACCGAGCCCTGTTTAAATCTGGGAGCAGCTCTCTGCCTCTATCCCTTGTCAGTGCACATGAAGTTAGTTTGTCATATTCAGTATTGGTCTCTCTGACTCACTGTGCTTGTGCTGCAATCCAAACTTTGGTGCATGCATTCGCTCAAAAAGGGCCTGGCGCTGGAAGACAAGCCCTGTCTATCACACAGGCTTAGGGTGTGGAATTAGAAGCTTTGCAGAACGAGGACACTCCAGATGCCACTTATGAAGAAGAAAGGGGGAGGCACACCACTATATGGAAACCAGAATAACGTATTCACTACTATGAGTGTGTACTAAGCCACGATCCTCCGTTCAGCCAATAACTTTCACACACCTGCGGGGTGCAACGTATCCAGTGTCAAGAAACTAGGCATAATATAGCAAAGAAGCAATAATGTGCACTCACCGCATAGTCTGTGTATTCAGTCCAGGAGGCTCAAGGTCCGGGAGATGTCCATAAATGGCACCGAAGCACTCGGAGGCAACGCCAGCAGTTTCACACGGTACTCTGTGCTTCTTACGGCCGGAAGAAGCACGGAGTACTGTGTGAAACAGCTGGAGTTGCCTCCGAGTGCTTTGGTGCCATCTATGGACATCTCCCGGACTTTGAGCCTCTTGGACTGAATACACAGACTATGCGGTGAGTGCACAATATTGCTTCTTTGTTATACAAGGACACTCCAGACCCTGGGCCACTCCTCTTTGACACTTCAATGCTAAATAAAACATACAGTGTTAATTTCCATTGAAGACACAGACAACTAAATGCAAGGTAATATCCGTATCCTTTCCTTGAAACCTATGGAACACTGTAGGCATTTTGGAACTGAGTTTCCATGTGTCTGATTCACTTTGGAGGGGTTGTCTGGTGAAAAAGTACATAATGGGCCTCATTTACTAAGCTGAAACCGACCAGTTTTTGTCTGATTATTTTGGCGCAGAGTGTCTGAGACCTGTCTGCGCCAGTCTGCACCAGTGTGCGACAGTGTGCGGCTGGAAAATCCAACAAACTCGACATTGCACTGTGAAAAGCAGAAAAAGGGGCGTGGTCTGTCACAAAGGGGGGGGGGGTCGGACCAAAAAAGGGGCGTGGTTTCACAATCCGACCGATTTACTATTGAATTCACAGAAAATCCTGTGAGTAAATGGCTGGAAATATCGACCTAGAAAAAGCTGGTCAGAAAATGTTCCCGACTTTTCTCAATAGTAAATAGAGAGGAATCCTACAAGTCAGAAACAACTTTTCCCACTAGTAAAAACCGACAATCTTAGTAAATGAGGCCCAGAGTGTCGGGTTTTTACTAGTGGGAAATGTTATTTCAGACTTACAGGATTCCTCTTTATTTACTATAAGGAAAGTCAGGAAAATTTTCTAGGTTGAAATTTCCAGCCATTTATCCACAGGATTTTCTGTGAATTCAATAGTAAATAGGTCGGGTTGTGAAACCACGCCCCTTTTGGGTCGGCCAAGCCCCCTCTGCAACAGATCACGCCCCTTTTTTCGGATTTTCACAGTGCAATGTCGGGTTTGTCGGATTTTCCAGGCGCACACTGTCGCAGATTGGTGCAGACATGTCTCAGACACTCTGCGCCAAAAAAAAACCCGACAAAAAGTGGTCGGTTTCTGCTTAGTAAATGAGGCCCAATATCTTATAAACATCTGATCATGGAGAGTCTCTATGCTAGGACTCTCCCTGATCTCTGGAACAGGACCCCAGCTCTCACCGAGATCGTGCGCTGTAGATGGCAAGCGGTACATTCACTTCTATGGGAGCGCATTGTTTCCCAACCAGGGTGCCTCCAGCTGTTGCAAAACTACAACTCAAGTCGACATACTGGGAGTTGTAGTTTTGCAACAAAGTACACATACTTATCCCAGTGCATGTACATAATAATGCAGAAAGGGGTTACATAATCAGAGACAGCACCCTTCAAAATTCGATTAAATGATTCCCCTGGGTCCAGCTTCCAGCTGCAGCAGGGGAGGTGAAGTATTATAGGGTGGCCATTCAGACTAATATCTTACCAAGAAACACAAGGTTGGCTTTAGTCTTCCAGAACTAGAGTCCCACAAAAAGGAGTCCCAAGCTGTGGAACAACCTCTATGATATCTATATTCCCTAGGAGTCCCAAGGTCAGTGACACAACCCCTTTAAATTCCCCATAACAGATAAAGGTCCTTTTAGGGATTATCTAGCATTTACTAAAATATGCTGCTTTAAACCCATACTCACTTAGCCCTGATCCCCTGAAGCCCCTGTTTGCCTTCGTCAGGTCTCCTGATCCTCTCTCTTCTTTCTGCTTTGAAGAGCGCTTGAAGCAGGATGTACCCGCTCAGCCAATCCCTGGCCTCAGCGGTGTCCCTTCTCAGCCAATGACTGGCTGAGCAGGAAGGTCCTGACCCAAGTGCTTGTCTTGAAAGCGGAACAAAGAGAGAAGATCGGAGGACCGAACAGAGGCTACAGGAGCCCTCTCCCCCCTGCCACAGTAGTATATTGTTATTTTTCAGCAAACACTGGAATATTCTTTTTAAAGGGGTACTCCACTGGCCAGCATTCAGAAACATATAGTTCCGAATGCTGTGTGCGTGCGCTGCGGAGGTCGGACACGCACCTTTGTGACGTCACTCCACGCCCCCTCAAAGCAAGTCTATGGGAGGGGGCGTGACGCCCCCTCCCATAGACTTGCATTGAGGGGGCGTGACGTTACAAGGAGGGCATGGGCCGACTCCAGCAGCATTTAGTTCCGAAAGCTGTGTGCGTGTGCGCTGCGGGGGTCGGACACGCCCCCTTGTGACGTCATGCCACGCTCCCTCAATGCAAGTCTATGGGAGGGGGCGTGACGCCCCCTCCCACAGACTTGCATTGAGGGGGCGTGACGATACAAGGGGGACATGGCCGACTCCAGCAGCATTTAGTTCCGAAAGCTGTGTGCGTGTGCGCTGCAGGGTCTGGACACGCCCCCTTGTGACGTCACGCCACGCTCCCTCAATGCAAGTCTATGGGAGGGGGCGTGACGCCCCCCTCCCACAGACTTGCATTGAGGGGGCGTGACGATACAAGGGGGGCATGGCCGACTCCAGCAGCATTTAGTTCCGAAAGCTGTGTGCGTGTGCGCTGCGGGGTCCGGACACGCCCCCTTGTGACGTCACGCCACGCTCCCTCAATGCAAGTCTATGGGAGGGGGGTGACGCCATCTCCCATAGACTTGCATTGAGGGGGCGTGACGTCCCAAGGGGGGCATGGCCAACCCCCGCAGCGCATACACAGTGTTCGGCACTAAATGTTCCGAACGCAGGCCAGTGGAGTGTCCCTTTAATGTGTCATTTCTTAACTCACCTGAATTGTCACCAATGCTATTTTTAGGATCTGAATACAAAGTTTCCACGGCTTGCGACCACGAGCTCTAAATTTTTCACAGGGATTCATAAAGAAGAATTTCAGTTTCCTCTTCAGCATGTCTTCCAGGAGGAGCTCCTCTGTTATGGAGCAGGTTTTGCTCAAGTACGGGCCTTCATGTTCATCCAGGGAAGGGGACGGCTTCACTGTTACGTCTGGGTTCTCCATTGCTATAGGTATGGAGGAAAGAGAAGCAGACAAGTACTTGTTACAATGTGTCTGCTAATGTTCAGAGCTACTGTATTACTTCACCAACACAACATTGGGCAGGAAATTCATGTTAAATGGACATATCAGAAGGGCAGATTAGTCGGGGTTCCTTATTTTCTATGTTAGAGTTGTTAGAAGGTGGCGTTAATGGGGAATGTAAGGAGGTATTCTGTAATGTCCCAGTACAGAACATGGTCCTGCACTATACTTAGGCCCTGTCAGGTTGAATCCCTCAGTGACCTGGGGGCTCTCCTACAGTGTCTCCCCTGCTGTTACTGTAATGTTATTTATTGTACTATATGTATAGTCAGTATACTAATTAGAGATGAGCGAACTTACAGTAAATTCGATTCGTCACGAACTTCTCGGCTCGGCAGTTGATGACTTTTCCTGCATAAATTAGTTCAGCTTTCAGGTGCTCCGATGGGCTGGAAAAGGTGGATACAGTCCTAGGAGACTCTTTCCTAGGAATGTATCCACCTTTTCCAGCCCACCGGAGCACCTGAAGGCTGAACTAATTTACGCAGGATAAGTCATCAACTGCCAAGCCGAGAAGTTCGTGACTAATCGAATTTACTGTAAGTTCTAATCTCTAATACTAATGTATAGCCAGTATTAAAGACATTTGAAGGACTTATGTGATTGCCTAAAGGACCTGTGAGGTGTCACATGTTATGTTTATGTTACCCAGAGGGCACCAGCTTAACACATGACCCGCAGCTTGACCTATGGGCTTCTAGCTCAGCCCCCCTCTATAAGAAAGGGAGGTGCTGCAATCTGCATCTTTTACTTTTCTACCATCATTACTTCTGGGGAACAGTGGAGACACGATGTCTCAGTGCTAGTGTCCAGCTACCTGGAAGGCCTCAAATCTACAGTCACTTCTAGTAAGTCCAAGTCTACGTCTGCTGTCACGGCCTACAGTCTAGTTAAGCCGAAAGTCAAGAATCTAAAGTCTGTTACAGGTATAATTGGTCTCAGCAAGCTGCGAGGTCCTTCTGTGTTCCTGGCCACATCTCTGGGATTCTGGCCGAGCTGTAGAGACTATAACAACTGTCTGGTATAACAATGGTAAAGACTCCGTTAAACCATAAACTGGTTGTGGACTTTCATTTCACTGCCTAGCCATTTGGATAGCGGAGATATCGTTTGGGTGATTCACGATACCCAAAAAACCCTCTGGCATCACGTTAATACCATCTGCCCATCCCCCTACACTGCTACACCCTGTGGCCCTGCCATTCACCGTGGCTCACTACAACTCTATCTATTTACTGGTCGAGATGCGCCAGGGCTGGTGGGAAGCCTCTGTGACCCGCTCCAATGACTACTTATCCAGGACCAGGCGGTATTTTTAAACTATGATTTCTCTGAAATGCCCAAGCAAGTAAGTTAAGTATGTCAAGATCACGCTTTCTATGGTCTGGGCAGCATAAAACAGGTGACAGGTTCCCTTTAATACTACCTAGGGAAATTAGCTGTCAGTTGGTTCATGGTAATTACCTGCTTGCTGATGTAATACTACATCACGGGGCAGGATGGGGTTAAAGTATATTTGTCTTAAGTTTATTTGAGTAAAAATCATATGTGAGTGTGTGTGATTGGAGATAGATATAAGATATATAGATATGAGATAGATAGATAGATAGATAGATATGAGATAGATAGATAGATAGATAGATATGAGATAGATAGATAGATATGAGATAGATATGAGATAGATAGATATGAGATAGATAGATACAGTGGGGATCAAAAGTTTGGGCACCCCAGGTAAAAATTTGTATTAATGTGCATAAAGAAGCCAAGGAAAGATGGAAAAATCTCCAAAAGGCATCAAATTACAAATTAGACATTCTTATAATATGTCAACAAATGTTAGATTTTATCTCCATCATTTACACTTTCAAAATATCAGAAAACAAAAAAATGGCGTCTGCAAAAGTTTGGGCACCCTGCAGAGTTAATAACTTGTACTGCCCCCTTTGGCAAGTATCACAGCTTTTAAATGCTTTTTGTAGCCAGCCAAGAGTCTTTCAATTCTTGTTTGAGGTATCTTTGCCCATTCTTCCTTACAAAAGTCTTCCAGTTCTTTGAGATTTCTGGGCTGTCTGTCACGCACTGCTCTTTTAAGGTCTATCCATAGATTTTCAATTATGTTGAGGTCAGGAGATTATGAAGGCCATGGCAAAACCTTCAGTTTACGCCTCTTGATGTAATCCTCCGTGGATTTCGAGGTGTGTTTAGGATCATTATCCATTTGTAGAAGCCATCCTCTCTTTAACTGCAGCTTTTCACAGATGGCATCGAGTTAGCATCCAAAATCTGCTGAAATTTTATTGAATCAATTTTTCCTTCTACTCGTGAGATGTTCCCTGTGCCTCTGGCTGCAATACAACCCCAAAGCATGATTGATCCACCCCATGCTTAACAGTTGGACAGAGGTTCTTTTCATTAAATTCTGTTCCCCTTCTTCTCCAAACATACCTTTGCTCAGTCCACAGAACCCATCAGTCCACAGAACTTGTTTCCAAAAAGCATCAGGCTTGTCTATATGTTCATTTGCAAAGTTTTCTGATTTTTGTGGTGAGGATGTAGAAGAGGTTTTCTTCTGATGACTCTTCCATAAAGACCATATTTGTACAAGTATCTCTTTATAGTGGAATAGTGTACCACAACTCCAGTGTCTGGAGGGATTGTTCAGCCAAACGTGGGTTTTGAATTGTTTTTCTCACAATCCTGCGATCTGTTCTGTCCGATATTTTTTTGGTCTTCCAGATCTTGCTTTAACTTCCACTGTTCCTGATGACTGCAATTTCTTAATTACATTCCGTACAGAGGATATTGACATCTGAAAACATTTTTCTATCTTCTTATAGCCTTCTCCAGCTTTGTGAGCGTCAACTATTTTCAGTTTCAGATTTCTAGACAACTGCTTAGAAGAACCCATGGTGCTGATTGTTGTGGCAAGGTCAGATGAGTCTGGGCATTTAAAACCTTTGAGATTGACATCACCTGGTCTTCCCAGATGAGGATTGAGAACAATCCATGAAACTGGCAGGTCTCAGCTTTGCAAAGGGGGGCATTGCATGCTATAAATTCTGCAGGGTGCCCAAACTTTTACAGACTTTTTGGTTTTCTGTTATTTTGAAAGTGTAAATGATGAAAATAAAATCTAACTTTTGTTGACATATTATAAGAATGTCTAATCTGTAATTTGATGCCTTTTGGAGATTTTTCCATCTTTCCTTGGCTTCTTTATGCACCTTAATACAAATTTTTACCTGGGGTGCTCAAACTTTTGATCCCCACTGTAGATAGATAGATAGATAGATTGATAGATATGAGATAGATAGGTGTCAGGGTCCGGACTGGTATGCAGGGATGACACTGGAGGTGGATCCTCTGTGTCAGTGGGGTGATGGCGTGGGCCGTACCAGGGGAACGGAATCTAAGGGGTTACTGGTTTTCACCAGAGCCCGCCGTAAAGCGGGATGGACTTGCTGCGGCAGGTAACCCCCAGGTCGTTCCACCCAATAGCGACTCAACCTCACTGACTGCTGAGTCAGGCGCGGTACAGAAGGACTAGGCAAAAAGCAAGGTCAGATGTAGCAGAAGGTCAGGGCAGGCAGCAACGGTTCGTAGTCAAGGGCAACGGCAAGGGTCTGGATACACAGGCAAAGGACACACGGGAACGCTTTCACTGGCACAAGGCAACAAGATTCGGCAAGGACAGGAAGGGGAAGTGGGTTTTTATAATGTGGAAGTGTTCGGTACTGATTGGGCCAGGCACCAATTAATGGTGCACTGGCCCTTTAAATTTCAGGGAGCCGGCGCACGCGCGCCCTAGAGAGCGGGGCCACGCACGCCGGGACAGGACAGGAGGAGGACGGGGCAGGTGAGAAGATTGGGATGCGACCCTCGAGTGGGCGCGTCCCGCTACGTGGATCGCATCCCCGCTGGTGACAACAGAGCAGTGCTCCCAGTCAGCGGGTCTGACCGGGGCGCTGCACGCAGAAGAACGCCGTGAGAGCTCCGGGGAGGAGCAGGGACCCGGAGCGCTCGGCGTAACAATAGGAGTTAAATAGATAGATAGATAGATTCATATGAGATAGATAGAAAGATATGCGATAGATAGATAGATATGAGATAGATAGATATGAGATAGATAGAAAAATAGAGATAGATAGATAGATAAATAGGAGATAGATAGATAGATAGATAGGAGATAGATAGATATTAGATAGAAAGATATGAGATAGATGAATAGAGATAGATAGATAGATAGATAGATAGAAGCAGCACAACCCAATCAGATAGATGGGTACAAGCAGTTGCTTTCCCAGCAGAGATTACAGACTGAACCAATTGTCCAGAAGTAGAAAACGATCCTGCAGCGCTCTGAAAAGTAGTTTACAAATGAGGTGAACTATATTCAACCATGTCAAATGGAATGTATCAATGGCATCACAGCGTCTTTCTCAGACATGAGCATGCTTGAGAAGGCGGTGTGCCACGGGACCATCTCCAGCAGAACAGCGGCTTGGCCGAGAAGGGTAAGTAAAGTTTTTTTTAATGTTATGTATCAGGCTAAGCACATTTTTTCAATTAATAATACTACTTTAATCTAGTGTTATAAAACAAATTAAAAACATTTGTTTTATAACACTAGATTAAAGTAGTATTATTAATTACTCAGTTGTTAAATTCCTCCCACCCCAGCACATGGATTTACATGACATTAATCTGCAGCAGATTATTTACATGTGAACATACCCTATAACATCCATGTACCAAGATAGAGCGCATGGAAAGGGGAAGTTGTGATGGCACAACATCATAAAATGGGTTCCCAACTCATAAAACGATATCGCTACGATACACCATCACATTATGATTGGTGAGGGTGTCCATTAATTGTGAGAATAAAGGGGTGGTGGTTTACCGCTAAGTACATTCTGCAGCCAAACCCAATCAGTGGGGGAAAAACTAAAAAAAACAATGAAGGGGGCACAGTGCTACCCCCCATTCAATATCATGATTGGAGATGGTCTAAGAGGTCGGACCCTTACCTATCTGAATATAATGACATATCCTTGCAATACACCACTTAAAGGGTACAGTCACACAGGACTAAAATGCTGCAAATTTGTTGCAGATTTTCACTTCCCATTTGAAGCTACCGTATATACTCGAGTATAAGCCGACCCGAATATAAGCCGAAGCCCCTAATTTTACCCCAAAAACCCAGGAAAAGTAATTGACTCGACTATAAGCCTAGGGTGGGAAATACATCATCCCCCCATGTAATCATCCAGACCCCCGTGATCATCCCCCCCCCTTCATCATCACCGCCTGTCAATCCCTTCATCAGTGGTCTTCAACCTGCGGACCTCCAGATTTTGCAAAACTACAACTCCCAGCATGCACGGAGAGCCATCGGCTGTCCAGGCATGCTGGGAGTTGTAGTTTTGAAACCTCTGGAGGTCTGCAGGTTGAAGACCACTGCGGCCTTTGTCATCATCCCCCCCCCACCTTCATCATCACCGCCTGTCAATCCCTTTATCAATGGTCTCCAACCTGCGGACTTCCAGATGTTGCAAAACTACAACTCCCAGCAAGCCAGGACAGCCATCGGCTGTCCGGGCATGCTGGGTGTTGTAGTTTTGAAAACTCTGGAGGTCCGCAGGTTGAAGACCACTGCGGCCTTCGCCATCATCCAGCCCCCCCCCCCCCCCACCCCCTATTGTTTTGTACTCACCTCCCCTCGGCGGGAAGTTAGGGTGAGCTCATCCGGGCCATCAATGCTGCAGGGACCGTCCGGTGGGGATGGTTAGTCGTTGCGGGCTGTCCATTTCCACCGGGGGGGGGGGCCTCCTCTCCATGCTTCAGCCCCGGCCCCGGAGTAGTGACGTTGCCTTGACAACGACGCATAGGGACGTTCATGCGCAACGTCCCTGTGCGTCGTCGTCAAGGCAACGTCACACACTGGGCCAGAAGCGCGGAGAAGAGGCCCCCCCAGTGAAAATGGACAGCCCGCTACGACTAACCATCCCCACCGGATGGTCCCTGCAGCATAGATGGCCTGGACCAGCTCACCCTAACTTCCCGCCGAGGGGAGGGGGGTACAAAACAAAAGGGGGGGGGGGGCTGGATGATGACAAAGGCCGCAGAGGTCTTCAACCTGCAGATCTCCAGAGGTTTCATAACTACAACACCCAGCATGCCCGGACAGCTGATGGCTGTCCGGACTTGCTGGGAGTTGTAGTTTTGCAACCTCTGGAGGTCCGCAGGTTGAAGACCACTGATGAAGGGATTGACAGGCGGAGAGTTCACTCAAGTATAAGCCGAGGGGGGCGTTTTCAGCACGAAAAATCGTGCTCAAAAACTCTGTTTACACTCAAGTATATACGGTAAATGGAATTTCACCATTTCAGGTCTGGATGGAGATAACCTAAAGCAGTGGTCTTCAACCTGCAGACCTCAAGATGTTGCAAAACTACAGCTCCCAGCATGCCCAGACAGCCGACGGCTGTCCGGGCATGCTGGGAGATGTAGTTTTGCAACATCTGGAAGTCCGCAGGTTGAAGACCACTGCCCTAAAGCAATGTTGTCAGGGCATGCTGGGAGTTGTTGTTTTGAAACAGCTGGAGGCATCCTGATGGGAAAACACTGGCCTAAAGGACCAAATTCTCTGTGTCTCTAAAGGGTTTATATCTTCTCATTACATGGAGAACGCTATAATTACATCCTAGTAACGACGCTCGGCGCAGACAATGAGGCTCTTGTAGTGACCATGGAGGCTTTAAAGCTATAATAGAACATGTCAATCTGCCATGGAATTCACCAAAACATAATTTTAATTTAAACACAATTTTTTAGGGGACCAATTACGAACACATGAAGCTTCTGAGGTTTTACCACCTGTGCAGGGCACTGGTGTGCGCCAGGTACAGCTGGTCGAAGTTTATAAGGGAGTCTTTTAATAAATACCAGCGAATCTTTATGCGTGACTTGGCGCTAATATGGCCGTAAATGAGCCGGAATTGCACAAAAATTGCACGTTATGAATCAGTGCCTAGGAAATCATATAAGCCAGTAGAAAACCGCCTCATAAATGTGTCACGTGCTGTACGCCACAACTTTACAAATACAGTGGTCCCTCAACATACGATGGTAATTCGTTCCAAACGACCCATCGTTTGTCGAATCCATCGTATGTTGAGGGATCCGTGCAATGTAAAGTATAGGAAGCTGTACTTACCTGTCCCCGCCGCTCCAGACCAGGTCCTCACCACTCCCGATGCTGTCCCAGGGGCTCCCGATGCTGTCCCGCTGCTCCGGTGTCTTCTTCGCGATCCTCCGGCTTCTTTCGCATCTTCTGCAGGGTCCGGGCCTCGCTTTCTGGTGACGTTATTACGTTGTGCGCCGGCGCTGTGTGCGTAGTGACGTAATAATGACGCCGGAAAGCGAGGCCCGGATGCCGGAGAAGATGCGGAAGATGCCGGAGGATCGCGAAGTGGACCCGGAGCAGCGGGAATAGGTAAGTGAACCTGTCCGGGATGCTTAAACTGCTATCCGACAGCAGCTTAGCATTTTGCGCTGTTGGATAGCAGTTAATGCGATGGCCCCGACATATAAAAGCATCGTATGTCGATTTTATCATATGTCGGGGCCATCGCATGTCGGGGGGTTACTGTATATAGCCAAGCCTGCAGACTCCTTCCAGTTATCTATGCTGGGATTACACTTGGGGGGGGGGGTGAGATTTACCAAAATTTGTCCAGAGGAAAAGTTGCTGAGTTGCCCATAGCAACCAATCACATCGCTTCTTTCATTTTTTCACAGGCCTTTTCAGAAATGAAAGTAGCGATCGGATTGGTTACTATGGGCAACTCAGCAAGTTTTCCTCTGGACCGATTTTGAGAAATGTCCTCCTTGTTTTTTTTTTGTCAAAACAAAACGCCATGCTCGCCGCGGGCACGTTAACTGGGAGTCAATAGGGTAATATGAAATGCCAGACGCCTGTGGTGTTTTTAAAAAAAATACTTTTATAGCATTTTTAGGCTCCTTAATCGTGTATGGCGGGAGAGATTTATCACAACCTGTGTAGAAGAAAAGTGGTGCTGTTGCCCATAGCAACCAATCAAATTGCTTCTTTCTTTTTTCAAAGGCCTTTTTTTTTATTTTTTAATGAAAGAAACAATCTGATTGGTTGCTATGGGCAATTGCTCCGCTCCTCCTCTACATAGGTTTTGATAAATCTCCTCCGGTGTTTTTTCATGAAATCTTTGCGTTTTTCTTCCCAATTTTTCACAAAAAAATCCTTGAGTCACATGATAAAAGGATCACATGACTTGTAATAAGAAAAACGCAGGGAAAAATTAAGAATGAAAAAAACAAGGAAACCAAACTCCTATAAAACGCCTGTGTCTCTAAAGGGTTTATATCTTCTCATTACATGGAGGACGCTATAATTACATCCTAATAAAGACGCTCGGCGCAGACAATGAGGCTCTTGTAGTTCTAAGAAAACCTTCCATTCCCTGCTGGTGACCACGGAAGCTTAAAGGGGTACTCCGGTGCTTAGACATCTTATCCCCTAACCAAAGGATAGGGGATAAGATGCCTGATCGCGGGAGTCCCGCCGCTGGGGACCCCCGTGATCTTGCACACGGCACCCCGTTTGTAATCAGTCCCCGGAGCGTGTTCGTGACGTCACGCCCCCGCCCCGTGTGATGTCACGCTCCGCCCCTCAATAGAAGCCTACGGGAGGGGGCGTGATAGCTTTTTGATAAACACAGGGAAAAAAGAAAATGCCAAAGAAGCAAAAGACCTATAAAAATACACAATGGGGGAGATTTATGAAAACCTTAACATTTAGCCAGTTGCCCATAGCAACGAATCAGGTCGTTTCTTTCAGTTTTCAGAGGCCTTTTTAAAAATGAAAGAAGCGATCTGATTGGTTGCTATGGGCAACTGCTCCACTTTTCCTCTGCACAGGTTTTGATAAATCTCCCCCATTGTTTGTTGGAAAAAAAATGCCACAAAGACAGAATCTTAGTAAAAAATGGAGAGGGCAGTTTTTTGTATTTTATTTTTTATAAGGGGCGGGGGGCAAAAAAAAAACCCACATTGCTTTATTTTTGGCTTTATTTCTGTCCAGCAAAACTACAACTCCCAGCATGCCCTGACAGCCGAAGGCTGTCAGGGCATGCTGGGAGTTGTAGTTTTGCAACAACTGAGGAGCCATTGGGATCACTGATACCGTATGTCAATATTGGCCCATGCTGCCGATCCTTAAAAGAGTAGTCTAGTGAAAAATAACTTATTCCCTATCCTTTGGATTGGGGATAAGTTATAGATCCGAGCGCTGGGACCCACCGCGATTTCCTGCGCGGGGCCCGGCAGTTTGCCGGAAGCTGACGTCCGACCCCCGCAGGAAGCTGCGGCAGGCTCCATGTATCTCTATGGGGTACGTGGAGGGGGCGCGTTGGCCGGCACTCTGTGTGGTGGTCGGCACGCCCCCTTCCAGCAGACTGCCGGGCCCAGTTCAGGAGATCGCAGGGGTTCCCAGTGCTCGGACCGGCCGCGATCTATAACTTATCCCCAATCCAAAGGATACGGGATAAGTTATTTTTCACCAGACAACTCCTCTATCAGCAGGAGCCACAGCCACATTAAATCAATGAGCAGCACTGGCTGCCAGGACGTATGACAAGTGACATCCTTCCTCTCCGCAGGGCAACGTCAGGGGTGTCACTCGTCAGACATCCCGGCAGCCAGCGCTGCTCATTGAGCCTGCTAGAGCCACACTGATCTGTGTAAGAAACCTACAGGCCCAGGGTGTTGAGGACCCAAAATGACATTACATATACTGAGTGTCTGGTTAGGAGAAACAAATATAACACACCCCATAGAGAGTAGTGCCATTTTAATAAACCTTATAGAAAAATCCCTTAGGTAACAGTCATGCAGAATATGTTAAAAAGCTTTCTGGATTTCAGCCAATCAGAGAGCAGCACTGCCCACATAGAACTCCCAGGAGGAGCAGCGTGTCACACATGTGATGTCATAACCACTGTCCACCAGAGAGCAGCACTGAGCAGAAATAACACGGCTCCTGCTCATTGTTCATCAGTGAGGGGCCCATGCTGGACACTGTAGGGACCCGGGAATGCAGATTCATACACAGGTTTGGTTAGTGTCGTTCCATGTACATTTCTATAATAAACAGGTAAATTATCTTTCTTTTCTTTTGTTTTTCTCTCTTAGATGCAGTATTTCCAGGATGTGGAGTCTCATTTCCCGACCTACAGCAAGAAGTTGGATGAAGACATAACCCCTGGAATCACGCACATACACAGACACTTTGCCCAAATTCTAGAGGTAACCTCCTTTAGTATGCCCAGAGGAAGGGTAGTACAGTAGCCATGGATTCCCTACAGGTTTCCTCCCCTCTGGAGGTTTTTCCTGTCCTGAGGTGTTACTGTCCGCTCTTTGTGAGTGATGGGAGGTTACATAAAATCCCTACACAAACACTGGAATAATAATAAATAAAGTTTCCCCTTTTTAACCATTCTTTGACTTGTTCGACTCATTTATTTTATTTCTGTGAATAAAAAATAGTGTTAGCAAAATGTGGATGACATGAGGGTTTTTTTTTTTTATGTCCTGCGCGATCTGCATAGTGCGTTCTAGAGAGAGAGAGGGGTTGATGCTGGGTGATACAGTTGCCAAGGCAACGAGGGCCGGACTCACCATCGGGCACACTGGGCATTTGCTTGGTGGGCCAGACTGTCAGTGAGCCGTCCTGTCCACTAGCCCAAAAAACTCTGAGGCCGCAGCCTTTTTCTGAGTTGCGGCCACAGTCGCTGCTTTAAAGGAGATCTGCATCGGTACATAACTTATCCAGGATAGGGGGATAAATGTTTGGTCGCGGGGGGTCTGACCGGCAATGTCGTGGGCCTGTCGGGCACGGCGTCATGCTGCAGCCAACATGCCTCCTGCACGGGAAGAGACACAGCAGAGCTGGGGCCCCATATAGGAGATTGCAGGGTTATATATACTGCTGCAGATCTCCTTTAAGAGCTATTAAAGCAGCAACTTCTGGCCGCAGCCTTTAAAGCAACAACCGCTGCCAACAGATTTTAAAGTGGCGACTGTCAGCCGCAGGTCTTAAAGCAGCAATCGCTGGTCGCCACTGTAAGAGCCGCGGCCAGCAGTCGCCACCAGGGGTAGACTAACAGAGGGGGTCTGCGGCTTCCATCATCCCATTTTTTTTTTTGGGCCAGATAGCGAGCCCCCGTCCCCAATGACAGATTAGGCTGGTGACCACTGACACTTTAAGAGGAGCAAAAGTGCTGCACGCTGGCACATCTGCCCAAATGCTCCATGACATCGGCTGATTGGAAGAGCGGAGCAGTAGAGGTGCTTGTTTCCTCAATGGCCAGCTTTTAGAAAATAATATCTGCTGCTTGACCAAAGGTGACCGAAAGGCCCTCCCAGTGCCAGTGACTCTGAGCCGTCATGAGATGAGCCGGAAGATCATCACCAACAAGTTTGAGTCAATAGGGTAATATGAAATGCCAGACGCCTGTGGTGTTTTTTTTCATCCTTTTATGGCATTTATAGGCTCCTTAACCCCTTCAGGACATAGGGCGTACAGGTACGCCCTGGTTGTTAAGGACACAGGGCGTACCTGTACGTCTGCGGGAATTTCGGTCCCCACCGCGCGCTGGGTGGCGACCGGACCGGGATGCCTGCTGAAATGGTTCAGCAGGCCTCCCATGACAATGCCCAGGGGGCTCCTGAGACCCCCCCCATGTCGGCGATCGCTGCAGATTCACACCGGCGATTCCGGTCATACGGGTCATGTGTGACCCGGAATTAGAGGGTGATCGGTGTTGTACTATACACCGCCAATCACCTCCTGTAGCTAGGGGGAGGTGGCGATTCCGTCACATTTACAGGGGCGCTGCAAAAAAAAAAAAAGTTAAACATTTTTTTTTTGCCCCCCCTAATAGGTCCTCAAGGGTCCACCACATATTTTGCAGCGTGACCCGGGCCCTATTAGGGTTTCAGGGTGCTGCATTTGGCCCCCCGTTATTTTTAATTTTTTCTATATTTGTGTGTGATTTCTTATCATACACCGTTATATAAAGTTCACACCAAACATATACACTACACACTTCCCCGCCCCCCACACCCACCTTCCCCCCACATGAATTCCGTATTGAACCCCCAGAATATCCCCCCCACTCTGGTTGTTAGCGGGAAACTCGTTTGGGACCTTGTGCCCCCATTGCCGGATAAGGGTTACCACGTGTACGTGGACAACTTTTATACCAGCATCTCTCTGTTCACATCCCTTGCCGCCAGATCCACTTCCGGTTGTGGGACCACGCGGAAGAACCAGAGAGGCCTCCCTCTAAATTTTGTTCAGACACCTATGCCCAAGGGTGAGTCCCGTGCCCTTACCCATGAAAACCTGTTGCTGGTCAGGTATAAGGATAAGAGGGATGTTGTTATGCTCTGCTGGAGCTCTGAAATTTAAAGGGCCAGTGCGCCCATAATTAGTGTTTGCACATGACACCACATTATAAGTCCCTGCACCTCCCACACTTCCCTGCCGGATCTTCAGTGCCCCCAGCCTGAGATTAAGCGATCCTTATAGCCTGTTAGCCTTACCCGTGTTTTCAGACCTTCCGCTACGTTATTAGACGCCACCTACCTTGACCTTCTGCTTCGTTTGACTACGCTACTGCCTTATCCTTCGGTACCTCACCTTGCCCAGCTACCTGTGTGGTTGAACCGTGTCGGGGGTAGCGACCTGGGTGTCGCCAGCCGCAGCACGCCCATCCTGCCTTGCTGCGGGCTCTGGTGAAGACCAGCGGCACCTTAGATTCAGCTTCCCGATACGGTCCGAGTCATCAGCCACACAGGTTAGAGGATCCACATCCAGCTCCGTTACAGCAAGATCCGGCCATGGATCCCGCTGGGGTTCCTCTGCCTGATAGTCCGGATCTCGCTTTCATCATGGCACTCCAGTCACAGCAGTTGGCCCAGTAGGCACAGCAGTTGAGACAGTTATCCGCCATGATGCAGCAGTTGCACAGCCACAACCACCATAACCACAACCTCCTCCTGCTCCGGTGGCACCTTCCGCTCCTGCAGTCGTCTCCGGAACAAGACTCCGTCTGTCTCTTCCCGAGAAATATGAGGGGGATCCCAAGTCCTGTCGTGGTTTCGTTACTCAGTGCTCCATGCACATTGAACTCATGGCGGATCAGTTCCCTACGGAATGAGCAAAGGTGGCCTTCATCCTCAGTCTTTTAACTGGAAGGGCTTTGGCCTGGGCAACTCCGCTTTGGGATAGCAGTGATGCCCTCACAACCAATCTCCAGGTGTTTCTCACCAAATTTTGGGGTGTCTTCGAAGAACCTGCTCGAGCTTCCTCGCTGAGACATTGCTGAGTCTTACTCAAGGCAACTCCTCTGTGGGCGAGTATGCCATTTGGTTTTGTACCCTGGCATCGGAGTTAGTATGGAATGATGAAGCTCTTTGCGCCACCTTCAAGAGAGGGTTATCAAGTCAAATCAAGGTTGTCCTCGCTGCCCGAGAATTGCCATCTAATCTGAATGAGCTTATACAGTTAGGATCCCGGATTGATATCCGTTTCTCAGAGCGGTGTGAGGAACTACGCCTATAAAGGAAGTCTGCAAGACCTTGGCGCTTGTCTTCCAGCAGCCACCGCAACCTTCTAAGTTGCCTCCCACAGTGGAGGCTATGCTGGTGGATCGGTCTCGCCTGACCCCACAGGAAAGAACTCGCTGATGAACTGAGAATCTGTGCCTACACTGCGCCAGTGCGGATCACTTCCTTAAAGTTTGTCGTCTGTGTCCTCAGTCACAGGGAAACGCTCGCACCTAGGGTTTGTGGGAGAGGCTTCCCTAGGTGTAAATATCACCTCTCCACGCTTAAAAATGACGGTCCAGCTTTTCCTACCCTCCAAAGAGATCATCTCCGTTCTTGCCTTTTTGGACTCTGGCTCCGCAGGAAATTTTATTGATGCTTCCCTAGTACATAGGCATCGTCTGCCAGTGTCCCACCTGTTATAGCCTCTGTACATCTCTACGGTCAATGGTGAAAGACTGGACTGTACAGTGCTATATCGCACAGAACCATTGTCTATGCAGGTCGGAGTCTCACATAGGGAGAACTTGTCCTTCTATGTTCTCCCACATTGTATTTCTCCTCTCTTGCTTGGCCTACCGTGGTTGCAACTCCATGCTCCACAGCTTGATTGGAAAACTGGAAAAGTTCTTTGCTGGGGTCCGCATTGCAACAACCACTGTATCCACGTACGTGTCACAAAATTGGAACCATCATCTTGTCCTATGCCCGGTTTGCCTTCCTTTCTTCAGTACTATGCTGATGTCTTAAGTGAAAAGCAAGCCGAAGTGTTACCACCGCATCGTCCCTATGATTGTCCAATTGACTTGCCACCAGGCACCAAACCTCCCAGGGGCAGAATTTACCCTTTGTCTGTTCCTGAAACTTTGGCCATGTCTAATTACATCAAGGAGAACCTTCAGAAGGGATTTATCAGGAAGTCCTCTTCCCCTGCCGGAGCCGGCTTCTTTGTGGAAAAAAAAGACAGGTCATTGCGACCATGCATTGACTACCAAGGTTTGAATAAAATTACAGTCAAGAACCGCTACCCACTTCCTTTAATCTCAGAGTTATTTGATCGTCTGTGAGGTGCCAAGATTTTCTCTAAACTAGACCTTCATGGGGCCTATAATCTGAAGGGGACGAATGGAAGACTGCGTTTAAAACTCGTGACTGACATTTCAAATATCTAGTGATGCCATTCGGACTCTGTAATGCTCCAGCAGTCTTCCAGGAATTCGTCAATGATATTTTCCGTGACCTCCTGTACTCCTGTGTCATTGTTTATTTGGATGACATACTCATTTACTCGCCCAATGTCCAGTCTCATCGCTCTCACCTCCGCCAAGTGTTACAGCATCTCCGTGAATATCATCTCTACGCTAAACTGGAGAAATGTACTTTTGAAAAGTCCTGCCTCCCTTTTCTGGGCTACATTGTTACTAGTCAAGGTCTTCAAATGGATCCCAACAAGTTATCCGCAGTTCTGGACTGGCCACAACCTACTGGTCTGAAAGAGATTCAGCGCTTCCTCGGCTTTGCCAATTACTATCAGCAATTTATTCCTCACTACTCCACTCTGGTAGCTCCCATCCTCGCAGTCACCAAGAAGACTGCAAATCCAAAAGTCTGGACTCCTGAGGCTGAAGAAGAATCCAAACAGTTAATGTCCACCTTCGCATCTGCTCCTGTTCTATCTAGACCCGATCATAACAGGCCATTTATCTTGGAAGTGGATGCTTCTTCAGTTGGAGCAGGTGCAGTGTTAACGCAAAAGTCTACTAAGGGGAAAACTTTAACCTGCGGATTTTTCTCTAAAACCTTCTCCCCTGTGGAAAAAAACTATACCATCGGAGATCGTGAGCTCTTGGCCATTAAGTTGGCGTTGGAGGAATGGTGTCACCTCTTGGAAGGGGCTGTGCATCCTGTCACTATATATTCAGACCACAAAAACTTGCTCTATCTTCAGACTGCCCATCGACTCAACCCACGGCAGGCCCGGTGGTCTCTATTTTTCTCCAGATTCGTCTTCTATATCCACTTCTGTCCTGTGGAAAAGAATTTACAAGCAGACGCCCTTTCCAGGTCTTCTGATGTGCATGGTCATGAATCTCCTCCGCAGCATATTATTTCTCCTGAACGTCTCATCTCTGCAGCTGCTGCAAGTTTTCAGCATTTGCCTTCCAGAGAGACTTATGTATGTCCCCGTATGAAGCTCCGAGTCTTGAAATGGGGACATTGTTCTCTTCAGGCCGGCCATTCTGGTGTTTGTAAATCCCTACAGCTCATCTCCAGACAATACTGGTGGCCTACCTTAAAACGGGATGTTGTTGATTTTGTCCGGTCCTGTTCAGTCTGTGCTTGGGACAAGACCCCTCGTTCCAAGCCAGCAGGACTTCTTATGCCCTTTCCGGTTCCAGAGCTTCCCTGGACCACTATTTCCATGGACTTCATTATCGACCTTCCATCTTCCCGTGGCAATACAGTCATCTGGGTGGTAGTAGATCGATTTTCTAAAATGGCTCATTTTGTACCGTTACTCGGACTTCCTTCAGCACCACAGCTTGCTAAGCATTTTGTTCAGCATATCTTTTGCTTACACAGACTTCATTCCCATATAGTATCTGACCGTGGTGTCCAATTCGTTTCTAAGTTCTGGCGGGCCCTCTGCTCATGCCTTCAAGTTAAGCTGGATTTTTCCTCAGCTTACCACCCTCAATCGAATGGACAGGTTGAGAGGGTGAAATAGATCTTAGGAGACTATCTACTCCATTTAATTTCTGCGCGTCAAGACGACTGGGTTGATCTGCTTCCCTCAGCAGAGTGCTCCTAAAATCATAAAGATTCCGATTCCACTGGTACTTCACCCTTTTATGTGGTCTATGGACTTCACCCTCGTACTCCTCACCTCTTATCTTCTTCCTCTGGAGTTCCTGCTGTTGATGAACAAGTGCGGAATTTTTCTTCCATCTGGCAGAAGACACGTCGCTCTCTTCTACATGCTGTTACGCCGAGCGCTCCGGGTTCCCGCTCCTCCCCGGAGCGCTCGCTACACTCTCGCTCCCGCAGCGCCCCGGTCAGATCCACTGACCGGGTGCGCTGCGATACCGCCTCCAGCCGGGATGCGATTCGCGATGCGGGTGGCGCCCGCTCGCGATGCGCACCCCGGCTCCCGTACCTGACTCGCTCTCCGTCGGTCCTGTCCCGGCGCGCGCGGCCCCGCTCCCTAGGGCGCACGCGCGCCGGGTCTCTGCGATTTAAAGGGCCACTGCGCCGCTGATTGGCGCAGTGGTTCTAATCAGTGTGTTCACCTGTGCACTCCCTATGTATACCTCACTTCCCCTGCACTCCCTCGCCGGATCTTGTTGCCATTGTGCCAGTGAAAGCGTTCCCTTGTGTGTTCCTAGCCTGTGTTCCAGACCTCCTGCCGTTGCCCCTGACTACGATCCTTGCTGCCTGCCCCGACCTTCTGCTACGTCCGACCTTGCTTCTGTCTACTCCCTTGTACCGCGCCTATCTTCAGCAGTCAGAGAGGTTGAGCCGTTGCTAGTGGATACGACCTGGTCACTACCGCCGCAGCAAGACCATCCCGCTTTGCGGCGGGCTCTGGTGAATACCAGTAGTGACTTAGAACCGGTCCACTAGCACGGTCCACGCCAATCCCTCTCTGGCACAGAGGATCCACCTCCTGCCAGCCGGCATCGTGACACATGCTACTTCTCGCATGAAATTCCAAGCAGACAAGAATAGACGTCCTCTTCCTGAATTTTCTCCGGGTGACAAAGTCTGGTTATAATTAACCAAACCCCAAGGCCGTAGCCTGGGGTGCAAAACACCTCAATTTTTCCCCCCCCTAAAACATAACTTTTAATAGTGTATATCTAAAAAGTAACAATTCCAGAAAGTGATAGTTAAAAAATGCAATGTCACATGGGAGGATAATAGTTATTGGAGCAACATGGCTTCCAGTGTACAGGGCTCTGCAGAAGCCCAAACTTCCCAATTGTGACACTAATTAAAACACAAAATTGCCGCCTCTACATGTTTCACCGTCACACGGCGTTCTCAAGAGGCAATATGTTGCCACATATTGCCTCTTTAGAACGCCGTGTGACGGCGAAACATGTAGAGGCGGCAATTTTGTGTTTTAATTAGTGTCACAATTGGGAAGTTTGGGCTTCTGCAGAGCCCTGTACACTGGAAGCCATGTTGCTCCAATAACTATTATCCTCCCATGTGACATTGCATTTTTTAACTATCACTTTCTGGAATTGTTACTTTTTAGATATACACTATTAAAACTTATGTTTTAGGGGGGAGAAAAATTGAGGTGTTTTGCACCCCAGGCTACGGCCTTGGGGTTTGGTTAATTGTATTGTTTTGGCCTCATAGCCCCCTTTTGGGTCATTTTGTAGTTTTTGGTTAAAGTCTGGTTATCAACTAAATATAACCAGTTCAAGATACCCAGTTATAAACTTGGTCCCTATAAAGTCAAAGAGAGACTTAATCCTGTGGCCTATTCCCTCCATCTGCCCTCTTCCCTCCGGATCCAGAATTCCTTCCATGTTTCCCTCTTGAAACCAGTCTACAACCGTTTTTCTCAAAAGGACATCTCACCTTCTCCAATCTCTGGCACCTCAGATGTTTTTGTTGTTAAGGAGATCTTGGACTCCAAATCTGTCAGAGGAAAGCATTTTTTTCTTGTAGATTGGGAATGATTCGGTCCGGAGGAGAGGTCTTGGGAGCCGCAGGACAACATTCTGGACCAGGACCTTCTCAGAGAATTCCTGAACCGCAAAAGGAGGGGGAGACCAAAGGGGGGGGGTACTGTTACGCTCTGCGCTCCAGCCGCAAGCTCTGGCCGTGAGCGCAGTGTCCCGGTGTCCCTGTCTGCCAGCGGGGCTGGGATTCGCATGCGAATCCCAGCCTGTCACTCGCCTCCCTCCGTTGCCTCTGTGTCTCAGCTCCAGCGCGCGTCCCCGTCTTCTAGGTCGAGCGCGCCGGAGGCCTGAAATTTAAAGGGCCAGTGCGCACATAATTGCGTGTTTGCACCTGACACCACATTATAAGTCCCTGCACCTCTCACACTTCTCTGCCGGATCTTCAGCGCCCCTATCCTGAGATTAAGCGACCCTTATAGCCTGTTAGCCTTACCCGTATTTCCAGACCTTCCGCTACATTATTAGACTCCGCACCTCTGCCGCCTGCCTTGACCTTATGCTACGTTTGACTACGCTACTGCCTTATCCTTTAGTACCTTGCCATGCCCAGCTACCTGTGTGGTCTGGTGAAGACCAGCGGCACGTTAGATTCCGCTCCCCGATACAGTCTGAGTCATCAGCCACACAGGATCCACATCCAGCTCTGTAACAGGGCCGTGACGTCCCGAGGGGGTGGAGCCGTAATGTCACGAGGGGGCGGAGCTGTGATGTCCCGATGCTCCGGCCCCTGTATCGCCGGTCATTATGCACAGAGCGAGTTTGCTCTGTGCAGTAATGATAGCGGGGTGCTGCAGCGGAGATCCCGGGGGTCTCCAGTGGCGGGTCCCCTGGGATCTGACATTTTATCCCCTTCTGGTTAGAAGAAACAAATATATATCACCCCATAGAGAGTAGCGCCATTTAAAAAAACAAATCCAGAAATATGTACAATATGTTAAAAAGCTTTCTGGATTTCAGCCAATCAGAGAGCAGCACTGCCCACATAGAACTCCCAGGAGGAGCAGCGTGTCACACATGTGATGTCATAACCACTGTCCACCAGAGAGCAGCACTGAGCAGAAATAACACGGCTCCTGCTCATTGTTCATCAGTGAGGGGCCCATGCTGGACACTGTAGGGACCCGGGAATGCAGATTCATACACAGGATTGGTTAGTGTCGTTCCATGTACATTTCTATAATAAACATGTAAATTATCTTTCTTTTCTTTTGTTTTTCTCTCTTAGATGCAGTATTTCCAGGAGGTGGAGTCGCATTTCCGGACCTACAGCAAGAAGTTGGATGAAGACATAACCCCTGGAATCACGCACATACACAGACACTTTGCCCAAATTCTAGAGGTAACCTCCTTTAGTATGCCCAGAGGAAGGGTAGTACAGTAGCCATGGATTCCCTACAGGTTTCCTCCCCTCTGGAGGTTTTTCCTGTCCTGAGGTGTTACTGTCCGCTCTTTGTGAGTGATGGGAGGTTACATAAAATCCCTACACAAACATTGTAATAAATAATAAATAAAGTTTCCCCTTTTTAACCGTTCTTTGACTTGTTCGACTCATTTATTTTATTTCTGTGTATGAAAAATAGTGTTGGAAAAATGTGGATGACAAAATGTGGATGACAAAATGTGGATGACAAAATGTGGATGACATGAGGTTTTTAGTTTTTTTTTAATGTCCTGCGCGATCTGCATAGTGCGTTGTAGAGAGATAGAGGCAACGAGGGCCGGACTGGCCATTGGGCACAATGGGCATTTGCCTGGGGGACCAGACCGTCAGTGGGCCATCCTGTCCACTAGCCCTAAAGACTCTGAGGCCGCAGCCTTTTTCTGAGTTGCGGCCATAGTCGCTGCTTTAAAGGAGATCTGCAGCGGTACATAACTTATCCCCTATCCACAGGATAGGTGATAAATGTCTGATGGCGGTTGGTCCGACTGCTGGGACCCCCCGTGATTTCCCATAAGGGGACCTGGCAATGTCGCGACTCTGTGCGGCTAGTACTTGTGTCATCGACCGTACTGAGAGAGATACATGGAGGGGATCTGTTGGGCGCGGGATCATGCTACAGCCAACATGCCTCCTGCATGGGAAGAAGGGTCCCATACAGGAGATTGCGGGGTTATATATACCGCTGCAGATTTCCTTTAAGACACCCCCCCCTTTCTGATGTGACCCTATATACCCTGCCCCCTCTGTATCTCCAGGTTTTGAGCAGATGCAGTAAAATTGTTGTTCATGGCGGCCAGTCAGAATCCTTCACCAATTGTACTCTGTAATGACATCACTTATTTTACCACTAAATCAATGGTGAAACAGAAACTAAATATTTGTGGGGCGAAAGTGAAAAAGACAACAACGCCATTTTGTAACTTTTGGGCCTTATGTTCCTACACAGTGAACTTTAGAGTAACAATGACACATTATCTTTATTCTGTAGGTCCATCATAATCATAACAGGTTTTGTTTTATTTTACAAATGTAAAAAAAATGATTACTTTTTGTGTATATAAAAAATGTCCTTGATTTTGTCCTTGATTATGCTTTATGGTGTCAGATAACGGGAGTTCCGAATGCTGTCTGTGCCTCCCCCCACGATCTCCCATACGGGGTCCCAGCTCTCCTCCTGAATGGGGCATGTTTGACCACCGCACAAATCAGGACGATTATGTGGTCTGGAGGGAGAGATAGGATGACAACAAAGGAGGAGGACAGTACAGGGATAGCAGTATAATTTTCAGGGCATAGTGTGTGGCAGGGTTATATTCAGGGGGCACAGTGTGTGGCAGGGTTATATTCAGGGGGCACAGTGTGTGGCAGGGTTATATTCAGGGGGCACAGTGTGTGGCAGGGTTATATTCAGGGGGCACAGTGTGTGGCAGGGTTATATTCAGGGGGCACAGTGTGTGGCAGGGTTATATTCAGGGGGCACAGTGTGTGGCAGGGTTATATTCAGGGGGCACAGTGTGTGGCAGGGTTATATTCAGGGGGCACAGTGTGTGGCAGGGTTATATTCAGGGGGCACAGTGTGTGGCAGGGTTATATTCAGGGGGTACAGTGTGTGGTAGGACTCTGAGGGAAGATGTAGCTCTGGAAGAAGTCCTGGTGCCTGGACAAGATGAAGACTACAGAGAAGACGTCACCTGTGAGTCACTATATACCATTGTGTAGTCTGTCTGACTGTCCCATCAGAGCTATAGTCACTCTTAAGTTCTGCAGTTATAGAACTGTACTCAACTATGTTTCTCTCCAGCTGTTATAAAACTACAACTCCCAACGGCTGTCCGGGCATGCTGGAAGTTGTAGTTTTGCAACAGTCAGTTAGGTTGTCTTTTGGTGCTATCTATCAGATTTTAATGCTATGTGCTCCTGGAAAAGCTGGGTAAAGCCCATTGTAGCTTTACAACAGTCAGTTAGATTGTCTTTTTATCATGAAATGACCTTAACCTGGAAAAGCTGGGTGGCTTTCTGGGCATGCTGGGGGTTGTAGTTTTGCAACAGCTGGAGGCACCCTGGTTGGGAAACAATGTCTTAAAGAGATAGCACTCCGCAGGCTATCATAGCATGCTGGGAGTTGTAGTCTTGCAACACGTTGGGTATCACTGATACAGTATGTCAGTCTGTTAGGCTGCATTCACACCACGTTTTTGCAATGCAGTTCCCATATCAGGTTTTTGATGCAAAACAGATTCCTCAAAACCGGACTAAACTGTATCAAAACGTGTGTACAAATTTTTACTAATTTATGCGGTTTGAAAAATAATGTCAAGTTGCATCCTTTTTTAAAGAAAAAAACATATACGTTTTTAACTTTTCATTCCATTATAAATAAAGTTTCACTTGTTTGATTGAAATTCCAAGAAAATAAACTGTGCAAAGTCAAAAACCATATGTTGAAAACCGGATGGGACCGTACGCACACACAGTTCTGTACGGTTCCCATTGGCTCCCATGTTTAAAAAAAAACAACAAAAAAACATATACGGTTTAATACGCTTTTTCACCCGGACCGAAAACTGTGGCTACGGTTTTGGGTACGGGAAAAAAACGGACAAAACCGTACAAGACGCAAAATGGATGCAACCAGATGCATTGTTTGGCATACGGTTTTCAATATGGATTCCATACGGTTTTCACATTGAAAACGTATATGGGAACTGTATCCCAAAAATGTAGTGTGAACGCAGGGGTACTCCGGAGGAAAACTTTTTTTTTTTAATCAACTGGTGCCAACAGATTTGTAAATTACTTCTATTAAAAAATCTTTACCCTTCCTGTACTTATTAGCAGCTGTATGCTACAAAGGAAATTATTTTCTTTATGAATTTCTTTTTTGTCTTGTCCACAGTGCTCTCTGCTGGCACCTGATGCCCGTATCAGGAATTGTCCAGAGCAGGAGAAAGTCCCCATAGCAAACCTATGCTGCTCTGGACAGTTCCTGATACGGGAATCAGGTGTCAGCAGAGAACACTGTGGACAAGACAAAAAAGAAATTCAAAAAGAAAAGAATGGGTTAAGATTTTTTAATAGAAGTAATTTACAAATCTGTTTAAGTTTCTGGCAACAGTTCATTTAAATAAAATGTTTTCCACCGGAGTACCCCTTTAAAGAGATAGTACACCGCAGGCAGTCAGAGCATGCTGGGAGTTATAGTTTTGAAACAAGTTGGGGATCTCTGATGCAGTTTGTCAATGTCTTAAAGAGATCGTTCACCACAAACTGTCAGGGCATGCTGGGAGTTGTAGTCTTGCAACCTGTTGGGGAGCGCTGTTGCAGTATGTCCATGTCTTAAAGGGATAGTACACCGCAGTCTGTCAGGGCATGCTGGGAGTTGTAGTTTTACAACAGGTAAGGGATCTCTTATGCAGTATGTCAATCGCCTCATTAACAGTACGCCGCAGGCTATCAGAGCATGCTGGGAGTTGTAGTCTTGCAACCGGTTGGTATTGCTGATGCAGTATATCAATCTCTTAAAGAGATAGTACACCATAAACTGTCAGGGCATGCTGGGAGTTGTAGTCTTGCAACCTGTTGGGGAATGATGTTGGGTATGTCCATGTCTTAAAGGGATAGTACACCGCCACCTGTCAGGGCATGCTGGGAGTTGTAGTTTTCCAACAGCTGGGGAGCCACAGATTGGGGAACATTGAACTAGCAGGCATCCCATTGCATTCTGTCAGTGACCGGCGCCTTCTGTAGGACACAGGCAAACAAAGCCCCCATTGCTTTCAATGGACATGATGGGTATCACAGAGAGAAAGCCATTCACTGCAGCATCTCCGCCCGGGCGATCCTATAGCGATCCTTATAGATATCGTCATGTGTATAGATCAGCAGTAATGGAGAGATTGCAGCCTACCTGCCCGATCCTCTGGATCAGTGACACCGGACCCGTCCTGCTGCCGCGGCTGATGTCCTCCGGTTCCCTCTCCGCATCTCGCTGTCAAAATTCTCCATCACGTGATCCGAAACCATGGAGACACGGGGGCGTGGCTACAAATTCAAATCACTGGCTCGTACGTTGTCTATCATCCGGCGGCCCCGCCCATCTGGGAAGGCAGGGTGCCTATTGGCCAAAAGGAGCTAACAGGCGGTGCAACCTCGTTGATCACGTGCCATAGTAACAATTACTAAGGACGCTGGAGGAGTAGTAATAGTGGGACCCTCAAGTTTCGCTTCGTGGACCCGAATCCTGGAACCGGAAATCTGGTGAAACGCCCCCCCAAAATAAGGTATTCCTGTCTGGTTAGTGGTGGTAAATAGTACATTTCCAGTCAGCAAGGTTGTCTTTTTTGTCTTTGAAATGTTTTTGGTGATATCTGCTCCTGGAAAAGCTGAGTGGAGACCAATATGGCCGCCATTGTAACTCTTAACACAGTGTTTTCCAGACAGCGTGCCTACAGCAAAATAAAGGCTGTCCGAGCATGCTGGGAGTTGTAGTTTTGCAACAGTCAGTTAGGTTGTCTTTTTGTCAGTTTTTTTGTGCTATCTGCTCCTGAAAAAGATGGGTGGGGACCAATAACACAGTGTTTAACACAGTGTTTCCCAACCAGGGTGCCTCCAGCTGGTGCAAAACTAGAACTCCCAGCATGCCCGGACAGCCAAAGGCGGTCCTGGCATGCTGGGAGTTGTAGTTTTGCAGCAGTCAGGTTGTCTTTTTTAATCATGAAAAGGGTTTTTGGTGCTATCTGCTCCTGGAAAAGCTGGGTGGCTGTTCGGGCATGCTGGGAGTTGTAGTTTTGCAGCAGTCAGGTTGGTTGTCTGTTTTGTCATGAAAAGGATTTTTGGTGCTATCTGCTCCTGAAAAAGATGGGTGGGGACCAATATGGCTGCAGTTGTACCTCTTAACACAGTGTTTCCCAACCAGGGTGCCTCCAGCTGGTGCAAAACTAGAACTCCCAGCATGCCCGGACAGCCAAAGGCGGTCCTGGCATGCTGGGAGTTGTAGTTTTGCAGCAGTCAGGTTGTCTTTTTTAATTTAATCATGAAAAGGGTTTTTGGTGCTATCTGCTCCTGGAAAAGCTGGGTGGCTGTCCGGGCATGCTGGGAGTTATAGTTTTGCAACAGTCAGTTAGGTTGTCTGTTTTGTCATGAAATGGGTTTTTGGTGCCATCTGCTACTGGAAAAGCTGGGTGGCTGTCTGGGCATGCTGAGGGTTATAGTTTTGAAACAGTCAGGTTTTGTCTTGTCTTTTTTGTCCGATTTTTGGTGCTATCTGCTCCTGAAAAAGATGGGTGGGGACCAATATGGCTGCAGTTGTACCTCTTAACACAGTGTTTTCCAACCAATGTGCCTCCAGTTGGTGCAAAACTAAAACTACCAGCATGCCCGGACAGCCAAAGGCTGTCCGGGCATGCTGGGAGTTGTAGTTTTGCAGGAATCAGGTTGTCTTTTTTTTTTGTCATGAAAAGAGTTTTTGGTGCCATCTGCTCCTGGAAAAGCTGGGTGGCTTTCCAGGCATGCTGGAAATTGTAGTTTTGCAACAGCTGGAGGCACCTTGGTTGGTAAACACCGATCTGGATTAAATAGAGAGATAAAGAAACCCTTTTGGGCAAACGTAGATACAACTAAGTCCATTTTTCACTGTTTTCCCTCAAACAATCACTCGCTCCCTAGTAGAGTCACAGATGACAGCGCCCGCAGCCCCTGCCAGTCTGTGTGTTCTTGGCTCCGGATGAATTGGCGGCATCTCATATGACCTGGAGGATACAAGTCAATGGAGAATTTCCAGGAAAATCCCCATAACATAGTACTGAACCGATTATAAGCCTAAGGTCTATTAGTAGGGAACATGGCCTGGGTGTGGGGCATCACATGAGCCTTACACTTCTTGTAATAAAAAATAAAACAATTCATGGAAAAATAGAAATAACTTGATTTCCTATGTCCTGTCTTGTTCTAAAAGGAGTACTCCGGAGGGCAAATATTTTTTTTTCATCGATTTGTAAATTACTTCTATTTAGAAATCTTAATCCTTCCAGTACTTATCAGCTGCTGTATGCTCAACAGGAAGTTGTGTAGTTCTTTCCAGTCTGACCACAGTGCTCTCTGCTGCCACCTCTGTCCGTGTCAGACAAATCCCCATAGCAAACCTATCCTGCTCTGGACAGTTCCTGAAACGGACAGAGGTGGCAGCAGAGAGCACTGCGGTCGGACTGGAAAGTACTATACAACTTCCTCAGGAGCATACAGCAGCTTATAAGTACTGGAAGGTTTAATTTTTTTTTAAATAGAAGTAATTTACAAATCTGTATAACTTTCTGGCACCCACCCGAGTACCCCTTCTAGTTGTAGTTTTGCATTTGCATCTTCCGCGGATTTGCTGCAGCTTATGAAAATACTTTCATTTTCACTTTTATTTCACATGCTGAAGATTTAGGGTAGGGTCGCACGTAACGGATCCGCAGCCTATTTTACGCTGCGGATCTGCTGGTGACCCGACCCTATAGTGCGCCTCCACCCATGCCAGCACTGCTCAACACAGGAACCCCACAAGTGCAATCTTGCATCTGATCCACACCAGAATTTGCACTGTATGTTTGGACCTGAGGAAGGCACTCTCTGTGTGCCGAAACGCGTCGTCCATTGTTTCAAATAAAAATATATTTATTGTCCTGTGCTGACTAGAGTCTTCCCATTTGTGACCACGTTTGTGCGCAGCGCCTCTAAGACCGTATTTTCTCAATTTCTCACATGTTGCTCAAACTGGCCCTTGCACAAGGGTCCAGTCCCGGTCCGAGTGCAGCAGCCATTACCTACTAAAACCATACCCCCACCAGTCCACTGCAGGCATTGGTCCCAGCCATCCGATCTGGTGAGTATATCACTTAGGTAAGGTGGAGGGTCACACTAAGTCGGTATTCGTAAACTAAGGGAGCGCCCCCTGTTTTCATTTTACCTCTTTTCCTATGTCTATTTTACCTATAAGCAGAACCGATCCTGCTTGCGGACATTGCGTCATGTGAACATAGCCTAACAGTCCTATCTACAGTAGCGAATCCACAACAAAACTGGTTCAGAATTTGGCACAGACACGCTACTGCAGATTAACAAAAGGCTGAACCACAGATCTCCCTGCATAAAATCAGCAGTGTACACATTGGTGGAGATTTATTTAAACCTGTGTAGAGGAAGAGCGGTGCAGTTGCCCATAGCAACCAATCTGATCGCTTCTTATTTTTTAAAGAGGCCTGTCAAAAATGGAAGAAGCGATCTGATTGGTTGCTATGGGCAACTGCACCGCTCTTCCTCTACACAGGGTTTGATAAATCTCCCTAATTTTGTATAAAAGTAACCTAAAGGAATCACTGTGCACGACAAGGCTTTCCGTCCCCGCGCTTTATACACTGCTCAAAAAAATAAAGGGAACTCTAAGATAACACATCCTAGATCTGAATGAATGAACTAATTGTATGAAATACTTTCGTCTTTACATAGATGAATGCGCGCTGACAACAAAATCACACAAAAATTATCAATGGAAATCAAATTTATCAACCCATGGAGGTCTGGATATGGAGTCACTCATAATCACAGTGGAAAACCCCACTACAGGCTGATCCAACTTTATGTAATGTCCTTATACAAGTCCCAATGAGGCTCAGTAGTGTGTGTGGCCTCCACGTGCCCGTATGACCTCCCTACAATGCCTGGGCATGACCCTGATGAGGTGGAGGATGGTCTCCTGAGGAATGTCCTCCCAGACCTGGACTAAAGCATCCGCCAACTCCTGGACAGTCTGTGGTGGATGAAGCGAGACATGATGTCCCAGATGTGCTCAATCGGATTCAGGGGAACGGGTGGGCCAGTCCATAGCATCAATACCTTCCTCTTGCAGGAACTGCTGACACACTCCAGCCACATGAGGTCTAGTATTGTCTTGCATTAGGAGGAACCCAGGGCCAACCGCACCAGCATAGGGTCTCACAAGGGGTCTGAGGATCTCATCTCAGTACCTAATGGCAGTCAGGCTACCTCTGGCAGCACATGGAGGGCTGTGCATCCACCCACCGCCAAACTGGTCATGCTGGAGGATGTTGCAGGCAGCAGAACGTTCTCCAAGGCGTCTCCAGACTCACATCTGCCACATGTTCTCAGTGTGAACCTGCTTTCATCTGTGAAGAGCACAGGGCGCCAGTGGTGAATTTGCCAATCTTGGTGTTCTCTGGAAAATGCCAAACGTCCTGCATGGTATTGGGCTGTAAGCACAACCCCCACCTGTGGACTTTGGGCTCTCATACCACCCTCATGGAGTCTGTTTCTGACCATTTGAGTGTACACATGCACATTTGTGGCCTGCTGGAGGTCATTTTGCAGGGCTCTGGCAGTGCTCCTCCTGCTCCTCCTTGCACAAAGGCGGAGGTAGCGGTCCTGCTGCTGGGTTGTTGCCCTCCTACAGCCTCCTCCATGTCTCCTGATGTACTGGCCTGTCTTCTGGTAGCACCTCCATGCTCTGGACACTACGCTAACAGACACAGCAAACCTTCTTTCCACAGCTCGCATTGATGTGCCATCCTGGATGAGCTGCACTACCTGAGCCACTTGTGTGGGTTGTAGACTCCGTCTCATGCTACCACTAGAGTGAAGGCACCGCCAGCATTCAAAAGCGACCAAAACATCAGCCAGGAAGCATAGGAACTGAGAAGTGATCTGTGGTCACCACCTGCAGAACCAATGCTTTATTGGGGGTGTCTTGCTAATTGTCTATAATTTCCACCTGTTGTCTGCTCCATGTGAAATTGATTGTCAATCAGTGTTCTTCCTGAGTGGACAGTGGGATTTCACAGAAGTGTCATTGACTTGGAGTTACATTGTGTTGTTTAAGTGTTCCCTTAATTTTTTTTCGTTTTTTGAGCAGTGTATTTCAAAGTAGTTTTTATAGCCCTGTGCTAACAAACATAACTTTTACCTTTGTTTACTCGCGTTGTGCCAGTGCCATGACGCAACCATGTTAATCAGTAATCTGATCAGCCGTACGTTCCATCAGGACGATCAGCTCTGTGTTATTATGGATAATATAATTCTATGTAATCCTGACAGTGGAGGAGAGATCTACTGGTAAGATACTGAACTATACACACACTCACTGGCCACTCTATTAGGTACACCTGTTCAATTACTTGTTTAAATAAGTAGCTAATCAGCCAATCACATGGCAGGAACTCAACGTATTTAGGCACGTAGATGTGGTCAAGAACTTGCTGAAGTTTATTCTGGCCTTATACATCTTATTCCCTCGTGCAGCCCCCGCGCTGCCTCCGAGACATGACGTTCACAACCCCCCTTCTCCATTCATGTCTATTGGAGGGGGCGTGACGGCCGTTACATCCTCTCCCATCGACACGAATGAAGGGGCGTGGCGACACAAGGGGGCGTTGCTTTGAACGTCATGTTTCGTAGGCAGCGGGCGGCACAGGGGGCTGCACCGAGATCACGGTGGTCTCAGCGGTGGGACCCCTGCGATCATACATCTTATCCCCTAGCCTTTGGATAGGGGATACGATGTATAAGGCCGGAATACCCCTTTAAGGATAATCCTCACCTTTTAAAAATCATAAAGCTTTCAATTTTCCACCTAAAGACCAATATGAGGGTTTGTTATTTTTTGCGCCACCAATTGTACAGTGACCCCCCCCCGACCTACGATGGCCCCGACATACGATCATTTCAAGATACAATGGCCTCTCAGAGGCAGCATCAACATACGATGCTTTTGTATGTCGGGGCCATCGCATAAATGGCTATCCGGCAGCGCAGACTGCTTCAGCTAACACCGGATAGCCGTTTACGGTGCCCCGTGTGGTCCGCTGACGATCACTTACCTGTCCTCAGGGCTCCGGTGCGTCCTCTTCGGGATCCCCTGCATCGTCGGCGCTCTCCATCGTCGTCATCACGTCGCGCGCACGCCGTCCCGTCATCCAATAGGAGCGGCATGTGTAGAGACGTGATGGCGGCGACGGAGAGCGAAGATGCCGGGGAAGCAGAGGCCTTGCCGGAGCGTCGGGGACACCCTGGGGACGCGGCGACAGCGATGGACGGCGACATCCAGGGCATCGGTGACGGTCCGGAGCGGCGGGGACACGTGAGTATAACCTCCAATACCAGTGGTCTTCAACCTGCAGACCTCCAGATGTTGCAAAACTACAACGCCCAGCATGCCCGGACAGCCAACGGCTGTCCGGGCATGCTGGGTGTTGTAGTTTTGCAACATCTGGAGGTCCGCAGGTTTTAGACCACTGTCCTATACTTTACTTTGCACGGATCCCTCAACATACGATGGTTTCAACAAACGATGGTCCATTTGGAACGGATTCCCATCGTATGTTGAGGGACCGCTGTACTTTGTAATGACATCATTTACATTATCATCAAATCTACAGTGAAACAAAAAAAAAATATTTGTGTGTGGGGCAAAATTGAAAATGCCATTTTTGAAGTTTCTACGCAGTGCACTTTTTTGTAAAAATGACGCATTATCTATATTCTGAAGGTCCAAAGGATTAAAACAATACCCTATTTATATAAGTTTTGTTTTACTACATTAAAAATATAACTTTTTGGTATAGAAATTAGTATGCATAACATTTTCCTCCTCTGACCTCTATAACTTTTTTTTTTTTTTTTCGTATACCGAGCTGTATGAGGGTAAATTTTTTGCGCTGTAATCTGTTGTTTTTATCGGTGCCATTGTGGTATTGATCGGCCTTTTGATTGCTTTTTACTTATTTTTTTCTGGAATATGACGTGATTTAAAAAACAAACAAAAAAAAAAAAAAAAACACAATTCTGGGGTTTGGTATGCCCGTACCAGATAAAATAATGTTAAAGGGGTATTGCAGGAAAAAAACTTTTTTATATATATCAGCTGGCTCCAGATTTGTAAATTACTTCTATTAAAAAAATCTTAATCCTTTCAGTACTTATGAGCTTCTAAAGTTAAGGTTGTTCTTTTCTGTCTAAATCCTCTCTGATGACACGTGTCTCGGGAAACACCCAGTTTAGAAGAGGTTTGCTATGGGGATTTGCTTCTAAACTGGGCGTTTCCCGAGACAGGTGTCATCAGAGAGGATTTAGACAGAAAAGAACAACCTTAACTTCAGAAGCTCATAAGTACTGAAAGGATTAAGATTTTTTTTTATAGAAGTAATTTACAAAAATGTTTAACTTTCTGGAGCCAGTTGATATATATAAAAAAAAGTTTTTTCCTGGAATACCCCTTTAAGGCTGAGGATGGTAGGGCTGGCACTGTTGCAGCATAAAAACAGGGTGTTTAGGGAGAGGTCGAGGTACTGAGCAGTAGATAAGCAGACATGGGTGATCCAACGCTGGGGGTGCAGATCACTAAGTACGGGCAGTTGCAAAAACAAATGAAGTGAAAGACAGGAATCCGCACTCGCCCAATGGTGTAAGTTTCTTTATTAGTGTTTATCCATAAGCCCGGCGTCACGACACAGAGTAGCGGCCGGCATTACACCGATAAATGGCAGAGACGAGGCAGCGCTCCTTTCGCGGTCTTGCCCGCTTTCTCAAGCCCACTGGACGTCACCTGAGGACGCCATTAAACCTGGTGCCTTCTGTGACGTCAGACCGCTACTCCCTGTCGTCACACCGGGCTTATGGAAGACTGATAAAGAAACTTACGCTATCGGGTGAGTGCGATCTCTTGTCTTTCACTTCAGATAAATAATTTTATATTTTAAAGGTTGGACAATTACTTACGCAGGGATACTTAATATGTTCAATTTTATTATGTTTTTTTATATGGAAAATGGGGATGATTTGAACTTTTAATATAGAAGACGTTTTTGTTTTTTTTAAACTAATATTTTACTTTTTTTTTTTTTACACTTTATTAGTCCTCCTAAGGGACTATTATGAAATTACTCATACAAATCAATGGAGTTCCATATAACTGCATTGATCTGTGTAATCTTGGCTCCATTGGTAGAGCCTGGTGCAGAAAGGCTTCATCAATTAAAGAGCTGCAGCACACAGGGAAGCAAAGGCAAGGCCTCAGGCTACCTCCATGGTGGATTTCCCACAGGAAACAGAGGCTACAATTCACACAGACACCAAAACTGGACAATGGAAGACTAGAAGAACATCTGGTCTGATGAGTCTCGATTCCAGCTGTAAAGCAAGAAGAGGGTACACTGAATAACTATCTGCACACCCATACATAAATAGTAAATATAACAATTCTTTATTAATTACATAGACACCAAGTATACAACTGTACAAAAATTGTGGAAAAGGAAACAATAAAACCAATTAAAAATAATGGGCTAGAAGTGTAAGCCCAAGCACTAACCTAGGGAGGGGCCATGAACCCCCTCACCTAGAACAGGCACCCGTCCTACTTGCCTAAATATACAGTCACTCCATACAAGTAAGGATATTATGAATCATAGGTATACAGGCCATGCAATAGTATAATCAATAATGTATGAACAACAATAAATGTCTATAAATATACACCGAAATTACCTATAATACTTGCAAATGTTGTATGACTGAAACAAGCGTTCCAAAGATGGAGGACTGGTTCAACCCCTGAGGAAGTCGCCTTTGGGAGCGACTGAACGCGTGGGGTCATCTGTGGCCCCGTCCTCTTGCTGACTTACTTCCATCTGGTCCAGTCCTCCATCTTTGGAACGCTTGTCTCAGTAGTGGTGTCCCGGTACCGTATTGCATACCGTACCTTGTATGATGGTCCCCAAAGTCAGAGTAACTATGCTCAGGTAGGGTCCCCCAGGTGGGACAGCCCCTAGTCGCCTCTTTTCTATTCTAATTCTGTGATGTTTATATGTACATATTTAATAATAATGTGTATTTAGTATAATGTATAGTATACTTACCTTGTTGGCGTCGCAGGACCTTCGGTCATGTGACTATATTATTTCCTCTATGGTATGTTACCCATAATTCTATGTGAAGGTGTTTGACAGAAGTATTAGACCAATTAGCTCTAATCCAGCCCCTGCCCATATAAGGGAGCTGTAGCCAATTATCGCTCTCTTGGGTTGCTGCTCTTGTGGATGCCGGACTAGCAGGATGGATCTGCGCAACTTTCAAAGACACGCTAGGCCAGAAAACCTGCCGGCCTCAGCTGAACTAAAACCGTAAGTTCTGAACTAATCCCCGCTAAAGCTAGCGTGACTACTGGACTGCAACTAATTCCCCTAAGTCCAGTGGAACAGCGCATATCAGTCTACGGACTCTAAATTGCTCAAGGTCCCTACCACTGTCAATCTCTAAGAGAATTTGCATGTACAAAGACTGTTTTGGTTATGACGCTTGCATAAAATTTTCAGTAAAAGTTCCAACTGTTTTCAGCAAACTCTCCGGTTGTGGACATTCAATTATTCTATACCTCCCTATTGCTCTTGGGAAGGGTGGCGGTAGGACAAGTATTACAGAGGAGCCCTCACCCTGGCGTCACGAATAGAAAGGGTTAACCAGACACCCTTTAGTAACCGCACAGCTACACTCCCTACACCCAACTCCCCCAGGCTATCACACAGTCATACAACATTTGCAAGTAATATAGGTCATTTCGGTGTATATTCATAGACATTTATTGTTGTTCATACATTATTGATTATACTATTGGTACTTGGTGTCTATGTAATTAATAAAGAATTGTTATATTTACTATTTATGTATCCGTGTGCGGATAGTTATTCAGTGTACCCTCTTCTTTCTTTGCTGTATGTCGTATGGTACTCTGATCAGCACCCATAACAGATATTTACATTTGATTGATCCCCCATCCCTTTTTGTGTATATCGATTACAGCTGTGACATTTAAAAAAATATTGGAAGTGTTCACTGTGCAGCAAAATCCCATTGACAGCCATGGGATCTAAAGGGGTACTCCGCTGCTCAGCGCTTGGAACAAACTGTTCCGAACGCTGGAGCAGGCGCCGAGAGCTGGTGACGTCATAGCCCCGCCCCCTCATGATCATGAGGGGGCAGGGCTATGACGTCACGAGCTCCCAGCGCCGGCTTCAGCATTCGGAACAGTTTGTTCCAAATGCTGAGCAGCGGAGTACCCCTTTAAGCCATGAAATTATGCTCGGAAATATCTCAGTAAAAAACCCAGCCTAAATCCTCACCTAAATCCACCCAATTTGGTGTGGATTTCGGTGCAGAAATGCTCCTGGCTCTACCCCTCCTATGTAAAGTACATTGTATACTGCATGGAAAAAAAATGGGTTTACAGTGTGGTTTTTCCTCTTAAAGTCATAAGGACAAAACTACCGCAATAATATAACACGATATTCTGCAATGTTATAAAATAAGGGACTAAATTTCATTGCAGCCAGAGACAAAGTGGCACGGTGCTTACTTGGCGCTGCTGCCTCTTCCTAGTAGAGTTTAGCGGAAGTCACAGTGTTCTGACCCCCACGTGTAACTGGGCCATGGATCAGTAAAGGAGGTATCACGTTCCTTTTGATGTGATACCTTCCTGATACATGAGCAGATAGCGTTTTGTTCAGTTCTTTTGCGCAATATTACCTGGACCAGCACGTGAAGAGTCCAAAGTCTTATTGAGTTGGTTACTAATAAGTAACTAGCATTGGGTCCCTGAGTTTAAATGGCTTGTCTAGGTCATCTGACATCAGGATAGGATGAGTTGATGTTTTTATTGGTGCCCTTTTGGGGTACATATGAATTTTTATTTACAGGGCTAATGGCTGTTTTAATGGGCAAGGGGTATTTTACTTTGGGGTACACTAAGAAGCGTAATTTAAGTTCCTTCTATAATTACACTCAAGAATGCAGAAGCCGCATTCAACTGCTAGAGGATACCTGGCCTCTCCACTAGCATGGTGGGTAATGGCTGGCCCAGCGAACCAGATGGTAGTGGTGCAGGCAGAGGTACAGGCAAGTAGGCTTAGTTAGCAGGCCAGGTCGAGCACAGGATAGGCAGTACAGTACACTAGAAACAGGCAAAGGCAGTGGCCTACCAAGGGGGGGGTGCCATGACGGAGTCACCCCCCCCCCCCCCCCATCCACTGCTGAACCGCGACGCCTTTCCTCCCGGCGCCTGCATCTGTGTAGTCAGAGCGCAGCAGGGGGGAGGAGTGATGCGGTGACGCACAACGTGACGTCACGATGCTGATGCCGCCTTCACGGATCTTTTAAAGGAGCGAGAGGATCCATCTCCAGCGGTCGGACGGAGGCATCATCAAAATATAAGTGAATAATTCTATGTGAAGGGAGGGGGTGTAATTAAGGGGGGGGGGAGGAGGGAGGTGGGTGTCAAACAAAGAGTCTGCCCTGGGTGCCAAATGCTCTAGGTACACCCCTGGGCAAAGCTGGGATCAATAACAGGGCAGAAGGTTTCGGTAGGAGGCACAGGTTCAGAGTAAACTGTCTAGGCCAGCAACAGGACAAATATGATGCTGCACAGGAGGGATCGGGTGGAGACAAAAATCAGGAAAGGGATACCGGTCAAAGCTGTATCAGGAACAGAGCACCTTCACTTATGGACACTAGGGACCAAGACAACATTCAGGCACCAAGGAGAGCAGACTTACATAGAATCTGCAGAGCTGTGATCGGAAGGGGACACATTTTGGAGATTACTGCCCCTTTATATTATAAAAGGAGTCGGTGTGCACTTTCTAGTGGCCGACCTGGGAAGTGCAAAGGGAGCAGTAGCACAAAGCGGGAGTAGGTCAAGACGGGAGTGAGCCCTCAGCTGCAAAGACTACTAACCACTCTGTATTGCCACTTAGATGCCACGGTCAGCATCTGCTGCAATTAAGACCAGAGTAAGCCAGCACTAGGATCGATCAGTCCATAGACTACAATGCATTTCCAAGTGGATTCTGAAAAAAAAAATGTATTCAAAACAATGAGACTCTGCTGCAACAGAATTTCTGAGCTGAATTTTCACACCGGATTACACTCGGAAATTCTGCCATGCAAATGGGGCCTTATACACTTAAACATAGTAGAAGATAAATGCCCAAGGAATTTGGGAATTGTATCGCCCGACGCCCAGGACATGCAGTTCCAGGCGCCTGGCAGAGGAATTCGTCAGGCATTTAGCCCTGCTTCGGGCAAGCGGAGCTAAATGCCAGAAGAAATCACATATGGCAGACTGTCTTGCCCCGTCACTAAACTGCTATACACCGCAGCTGTATGCTGCAGCTTATAGCGAGCCTTCCTGCGCGCGATGAGTGACATCATCGCACATGTCACACAGGATGACGGGACGCTGACATCCTGCGCGGCACGTTCGCTGACGTCACTCACTGCGCGCACCTCCACCAGGAAGTCCCCACAGGGAACAGGGAGATGTTAGTAGAAGTGAGTTACTTACTCAAACTTGGCTACTTACTATATAAGGGAGGACCTGCCTACCACTAGGGGCTAACCTATCTACTTAGGGCAGTGCTTCCCAACCATGGTGCCCCCAGCTGTTGCAAAACTACAACTCTCAGCATGCCCGGACAGCCGAAGGCTGTCCGAGCATGCTGGGAGTTGTAGTTTTGCAACAGCTGGAGGCACCCTGGTTGAAACTTAGTGGGTATAATTATTTAAATGGGAGCCCTACCTGCCGGGGGTCATATCTATCTGGGGGCCTTTCTACCTGCTGGGGAGCCCCACCTAATCATCAGTGATGGGAGTCATATATATCTGGGGCCTGTCTACCTACTGGGGAGCACTACCTGATGGGGGTCATATCTATCTGCGGACCTGTCTACATATGGGGGAGTTCTACCTAATAGGGGACATATCTTTCTGGGGCAATGTCTGCCTACTGGGGGAGCCCACCCTTCCTACAAACTGGGAGGGACATATCTATCTGGGGCATTATTTACATACTAGGGGAGCTCTACCTGCCTACCTACCTGATAAAGGGACATACCTTCCTGAAGGGGGGGGGGACTACCTATGTAATAAGGCAGGCTTACTTATCAGGGGCCCTATCCACCTAATGGGGTGACATAGTGGTCTATTAACCCCTTAAGGACTCAGCCCATTTTGGCCTTAAGGACTCAGACAATTTAATTTTTACGTTTTCATTTTTTCCTCCTCGCCTTCTAAAAATCATAACTCTTTTATATTTTCATCCACAGACTAGTATGAGGGCTTGTTTTTTGCGCGACCAGTTGTCCTTTGTAATGACATCACTCATTATATCATAAAATGTATGGCGCAACCAAAAAACACTATTTTTGTGGGGAAATTAAAACGAAAAACGCAATTTTGCTAATTTTGGAAGGTTTCGTTTTCACGCCGTACAATTTATGGTAAAAATGACGTGTGTTCTTTATTCTGAGGGTCAATACGATTAAAATGATACCCATTATTATATACTTTTATATTATTGTTGCGCTTAAAAAAAATCACAAACTTTTTAACCAAATTAGTACGTTTATAATCCCTTTATTTTGATGACCTATAACTTTTTAATTTTTCCGTATAAGCGGCGGTATGGGGGCTCATTTTTTGCGCCATGATCTGTACTTTTTTTTGATACCACACTTGCATATAAAAAACTTTTAATACATTTTTTATAATTTTTTTTTTAATAAAATGTATTAAAAAAGTAGGAATTTTGGACTTTTAAAATTTTTTTTCGTTCACGCCGTTCACCGTACGGGATCATTAACATTTTATTTTAATAGTTCGGACATTTACGCACGCGGCGATACCAAATATGTCTATAAAAAATGTTTTTTACGCTTTTTGGGGGTAAAATAGGAAAAACGGACGTTTTACTTTTTTATTGGGGGAGGGGATTTTTCACTTTTTTTTTACTTTTACTTTTACATTTTTTTACATTTTTTTTTACACTTGAATAGTCCCCATAGGGGACTATTCATAGCAATACCATGATTGCTAATACTGATCTGTTCTATGTATAGGACATAGAACAGATCAGTATTATCGGTCATCTCCTGCTCTGGTCTGCTCGATCACAGACCAGAGCAGGAGACGCCGGGAGCCGCACGGAGGAAGGTGAGGGGACCTCCGTGCGGCGTTATGAATGATCGGATCCCCGCAGCAGCGCTGCGGGCGATCCGATCGTTCATTTTAATCGCGAACTGCCGCAGATGCCGGGATCTGTATTGATCCCGGCACCTGAGGGGTTAATGGCGGACGCCCGCGAGATCGCGGGCGTCGGCCATTGCCGGCGGGTCCCTGGCTGCGATCAGCAGCCGGGATCAGCCGCGCATGACACGGGCATCGCTCCGATGCCCGCGGTTATGCTTAGGACGTAAATGTACGTCCTGGTGCGTTAATTTACGTCCTGCGTCCTTAAGGGGTTAAAGGGGTACTCCGGTGGAAAACTTTTTTTTTTTTTAATCAACTGGTGCCAGAAAGTTAAACAGATTTGTAAATTACTTCTATAAAAAATCTTTATCCTTCCAGTACTCATTAGCTGCTGAATACTACAGAGGAAATGCTTTTCTTTTTGGAACACAGTGCTCTCTGCTGAATCACGAACACAGTGCTCTCTGCTGACATCTCTGTCCATTTTAGGAACTGTCCAGAGCAGCATATGTTTGCTATGGGGATTTTCTCCTACTCTGGACAGTTCTTAAAATGGACAGAGGTGTCAGCAGAGAGCACTGTGCTCGTGATGTCAGCAGAGAGCTCTATGTTCCAAAAAGAAAAGAATTTCCTCTGTAGTATACAGCCGCTGATAAGTACTGGAAGGATTAAGATTTTTTAATAGAAGTCATTTACAAATCTGTTTAACTTTCTGGCACCAGTTGATTTAAAAAAAAAAAAATAATGTTTTCCACCGGAGTAGCCCTTTAAGTTTCTATTAATAAAGACCTTATTTACAGACTATTTTGGTTTAAATTATTTTATGTACCAGGACAAGTGGATTGTCATGAGGGACAAGTATATTGTGCTCCGTTTTAAAGGAGTTATCCAAGAAAAAACTTTTTTTTTATATATATCAACTGACTCCAGAAAGTTAAACAGATTTGTAAATTACTTCTATTAAAAAATCTTAATCATTTCAGTACTTATGAGCTTCTGAAGTTAAGGTTGTTCTTTTCTGTCTAAGTGCTCTCTGATGACACCTGTCTCGGGAACCACCCAGTTTAGAAGCAAATCCCCATAGCAAACCTCTTCTAAACTGGGCGTTTCCCGAGACAGGTGTCATCAGAGAGCACTTAGACAGAAAAGAACAACCTCAACTTCAGAAGCTCATAAGTACTGAAAGTATTAAGATTTTTTAATAGAAGTAAATTACAAATCTGTTTAACTTTCTGGATCCAGATGATATATATAAAACAGTTTTTTCCTGGAATACCCCTTTAATCCCTTGGACAAGTATTTTATTTTTATTTTTTTATTTCCACACCCCTGAAATGCCGCATGTGTCCTTTCACATATATTCGAATGGAATAAATCACTTTTTTTTAAACAAAAAATATGTATTTTTTTTTTTTTATAATTAAAGCGAATGACCGACACAGGCGTATAGTGTAGTTATACCAATGCATAAGCAGCACATAAGTGTCACTGTGTTACCATGGAGATTGCCATTCAGAATTCTGGGAAAGACGGGTGACAGCCATAAAGTTGGACATTATGATCGTCACCCAACTTTCTCTAAAAATGTATTTTATTTTTTATTATTTATTCTTGTAGCTCTAATAAACCACCTTTGTCGCTAGAGAAGTTGCATGAGAATATTCCGTCTTTCGCCGTTTTCTGAGCAGCTGTAACGCTTAGAAGTATTTTCCATCTTCTGTCTCCGGCATAATTGTTCGTGAGTCACCGCTCAGTCACAGTCTTGTGAATATTCAGTGTTCAGCATCAGCCCCAATCACCATATGCCTTACTTCTGCTTAAAGACAAACATCTACCACAGTGTTTCCCAACCAGCGTGCCTCCAGCTGTTGCAAAACTACAACTCCCAGCATGCACGGACAGCCAACGGCTGTCCGGGCATGCTGGGAGTTGTAGTTTTGCAACAGCTGGAGGCACCCTGGTTAGAAAACATTGACCTGAGGGGGCAGCAGTTAAATGAGTATGAATGTATTTACTGGAACAAGACAGGTCAGGAGAAGCCATTTTTAAAATGGAGAGAAAGAAGCATAAAAGGCTGTCCCCACTAGGTGCTATCTCCAAATGAAGGAATAAAAAATGAGGAGAATCCTCTTACTTCAATAAAAACTTGTTTATTAAATAAACCAAAAAATGAAATAAATAACAGACTACATCAAAGCAAGACGCGTTTCGGGTGTTGTACCACCCTTCCTCAGTTGCAGATGAGTGGAGTGTGATGGGCATAGGGGCATGACAAGCTGCTGCTCATTGACCACACCCAGCAATTTTGGCTCCCTATGTTTGGGACTACAAAGAGGGCCCCTATGCCCATCACACTCCACTCATCTGCAACTGAGGAAGGGTGGTAAAACCCCCGAAACGCGTCTTGCTTTGATGTAGTCTGTTATTTTTGTTTATTTTTGTTTATTTAATAAACAAGTTTTTATTGAAGTAAGAGGATTCTCCTCATTTTTTTATTCCTTCATTTGAAGATAGCACGTAGTGGGGACAGCCTTTTATCCTTCTTTCTCTGCATACTTCTTACTGGTTCCACGCAGTTGGCATCGGTCGAATCCAAGACGGCTTGCAAGTTTTCTAGAGTACCCCAAATACAGGGGTCATACGCTTAAAGGGGTACTCCCATGGAAAACTTTTTTTTTTTTAAATCAACTGGTGCCAGAAAGTTAAACAGATTTGTAAATTACTTCTATTAAAAAATCTCTGATGTCATGACCACAGTGCTCTCTGCTGACCTCTGCTGTCCATTTTAGGCACTGTCCCGAGCAGGAGAAAATCCCCATAGCAAACATATGCTGCTCTGGACAGTTCCTAAAATGGACAGCAGAGGTCAGCAGAGAGCACTGTGGTCATGACATCAGAGGAACTGCATTTCTTTTTTGGATTTCTCTTTAGTATACAGCCCCTAAAAAGTACTGGAAGGATTAAGATTTTTAAGTAATTTAAAAATCTGTTTAACTTTCTGGCACCAGTTGATTTAAAAAAAAAAAAAAAAAAAAAAAAAAAAAAAAGGTTTCCACGGGAGTACCCCTTTAACCTCAAGGCTACATCCAGATGAGAGTCCCATCACAGACCCTCACAGATAGCCACTTGGATCCACAAAATGACACGAGGCGCTGTCCTCGAATTTTTTGGTCTTTCTCCTTACATTTTTAAAATGGCACCCATAACTCCTCACATTCCATTAGAACAGTGTTTCCCAATCAGTGTGCCTCCAGCTGTTGCAATACTAAAACTCCCGGCATGCCCGGACAGCCTTTGGCTGTCCGTGCATGCTGGGAGTTGTAGTTTTGCAACAGCTGGAGGCACCCTGATTTAAAAACACTGCATAATCTTGCCATGTTCCTCTGCCGGATTTACACTGCGTTTTTGTCTCCTTTACTGTTTTCGTTACAGTATCTTTAACTTTTTTGTATACAAAGACATAGTCAACTACACGACTGTGTGCGGCTACAACAAAAAAAAACTATACATTGCAATACTTTATATATATATATATATATATATATATATATATATATATATATAAATATATATATAATGTAAGTCAATGGGAAGCGGATTCTGGTTATGGTATATAGCGGCATCCATTTTTAGCATCCATTAACATATATACTTTACTTTTCTTTTTTAAGTGTATAAAACGTATCCGTTAAGCAGGAAAAAGAAATGCAGTGTGACCCCACAGAAGTATTCTCCATTGACAACTATGGGTCCCGTTATCTCTTTGTTGCCCATAGCAACCATAGAGGCTAGGTTGACATTACGGAATCTCCTGACAGGAATTAGTTGGCGTTAGGACCGCGCAGACATTGCTGTCCCCAGAGAAGGCCATGTAGTCCGCCAGAAGAATGACTACACGGCAGAGGAATTTCCGTGTCGGCCGCTGACAGCAATGGAAATTTCCGAACGGAATTTCAAAGTGGAATTCCACTCGGAATAGTGTGTCTGTATGACGCCATTTTGGGAGAAGCTTTATGAAACTGTCTGTGTAAAAGAAAAACTGCAACCAATCACAGCACGGCTTTCATTTTTCAAGAGCGCCGTAAGAAATGAAAGCAGAGCTGTGATTGGTTGCTACGGGTGAAACCAGACCGTTTTGGTTTCAGGCAGATTCATAAACCTGAGCCAATGTCTTTGTTGCCCATAGCAACCAATCACAGCACAGCTTTCATTTCTTAACAAGCTCTGGTAAAATGAAAGCTGCGCTGGGATTGGTTGCTATGAGCAACAAAGACATTAGCTCAGGTTTATGAATCTGCCTGAAACCAAAACGGTCTGGTTTTACCCGTAGCAACCAATCACAGCTCTGCTTTCATTTCTTACGGAGCTCTTGAAAAATGAAACCTGTGCTGTGATTGGCTGCAGTTTTTCTTTTACACAGTTTCATAAAACTCCTCCCAAAATGGCGTCATACAGACACACTATACTGCGGCCCTCGTAATGCCTATGGCTCTATATCATACAGAGCCGCAGGGACTTTGTGAGCCGCCATTCACGTTCCGTCCTGTGCATGAGGCCGAACACTAATGACAGAGGAAACCTTATCTGCAGGTAACCTCTATTTAGGAGCCATTGAAGCAGAACGCAGTAATCTTAGGGCCTGCGGGTTTATCAGGGATCTGACGGACAGGACAACCTGTATGTACCAGAAATGTACAATAGACAAGGGGGTCGTCCAATTTATTTATTTATCTATTTGTTTATTTTTTTTTATGAAAGGGCTAGGCTGCCTTTTTGATGCACATTGACTATAGTTCTTTTGTAGCCAAGCCTGGCTTGGATTAAAGGGGTACTCCACCTCTAGACATCTTATCCCCTATCCAAAGGATAGAAGATAAGATGTCTGATGGTGGTGGCGGGACCCCCGCGATCCCCCTGCTGCACCCAGCGTTCGTTTAAAGCATCAGGTGGAGCGCTGCAGGCTTGTGACATCACGACTGCGCCCCGCTCGTGACATAACGGCCACACCCCTTCAATGCAAGTCTATTGGAGGGGGCGTGGCGCCCCCTCCCATAGACTGGCATTGAGGGGACGTGGCTGTGACATCATGAGCCGCCACCCCGCACCACCAGCCATCCGGCACGGAGCAATGTTTGCTCCGTGCTCCAGATGTCTGGGGTGCCGCAGCCGAGATCACGGGGTCTCCAGCGGCGGAACCCCTGTGATCAGACCTCTTATCCCCTATCCTTTGTATAGGGGATAAGATGTCTAGGGGCGGAGTACCCCTTTGAATGGGTACTCCTGTGGAAAACTTTTTTTTTAACCATCTAACGTGTATGGCTGTGTTTTCCAACAAGTGTGCCTCCAGCTGTCGCATAACTACAACTCCCAGCATGTCTAGACAGTCAAAGGCTCTGTGATCAGAGAGGGTCCCAGATATCCCCTATTCGGTGGTTGGAGGATAACTTTTAATCTTGGGAGAACACCCATATAAGGGGAATGTATAGCATTAAAGGGGTACTCCTGTGGAAAACTTATTTTTTTTCAAATCAGCTGGTGCCAGAAAGTTAAACAGATTTGTAAATTACTTCTATTAAAAAAATCTTGATCCTTCCAGTACTTTTTAGGGGCTGTATACTTCAGAGGAAATGCTTTTCTTTTTGGATTTCTCTTCTGTCCCGACCACAGTGCTCTCTGCTGACCTCTGCTGTCCATTTTAGGAACTGTGCTGAACAGGAGAAAATCCCCATAGCAAACATATGCTGCTCTGGACAGTTCCTAAAATGGACAGCAGAGGTCAGCAGAGAGCACTGTGGTCGTGATAGAAGAGAAATCCAAAAAGAAAAGCATTTCCTCTGTAGTATACAGCCCCTAAAAAGTACTGGAAGGATTAAGATTTTTTAATAGAAGTATTTTACAAATCTGTTTAACTTTCTGGCACCAGATGACTTAAAAAAATAAGTTTTCCACAGGAGTACCCCTTTAATGCTATACATTCCCCTTATATGGGTGTTCTCCCAAGATTAAAAGTTATCCTCCAACCACCGAATAGGGGATATCTGGGACCCTCTCTGATCACAGAACCTTTGACTGTCTAGACATGCTGGGAGTTGTAGTTATGCGACAGCTGGAGGCACACTTGTTGGAAAACACTGCCATACACGTTAGATGGTTACCTGGTCCTGCTAAAATTGGTGGAAATGTAACTGTGGCTGTGCTCTTCCTACCCCAGACATACCATGTAGCCACACAATCCTATTAGAAGAATGGAGGCTTATAACCGACTATTGGAGGAAACAAAATGTTGAATTTGAACCTGGCTGATCCTTTGTTTCCCCATAGAAGTAACTAAGCTGTGCCAGAGGTGCCCTGCAGCTGCTTATCTATCTTCATCAATAAAAATATGTACATGTAGATGATGGAGATTGGGAACCCGGCTAACCTATATTATATATAAACGACATAAAACACAAAGCGCTTCCTTGTGCGCGATCACCGGGAGAATGGTCTGAGACTTGAATAGTGGATTCGCTCACCTGGTAGGGTTGTGCAGAATCCAGGCACAACACTTACAATGGCGTGGATGTAGTTAGCTGCTGCGGCTTCCCAAAGCCGAGAGGCTCGGCGTCATGGATCAATGGAGCACGGATGGATGAAGACGGGAAGCTGGAATCGCGCTTCTAAATGGTCAGAGTGCACATGGCAATAAGACGTGGTCGAAGTATAGGTATGTATTCATTTATTTCATGCGACGGGTTTCTGGGAAGAACCCTTTCATCAGGCAGGATGCCTGATGAAAGGGTTCTTCCCAGAAACGCGTCGCATGAAATAAATGAATACATACCTATACTTCGACCACGTCTTATTGCCATGTGCACTCTGACCATTGATATATTCTATATAGGGACAGCTTTACTGGGGTACAGTCATACACACAGCCATAGTAGTGTTCTGTGAATTAGTGTTCAGATGATGTCGGGGTAGTCAAATGTCCTTTCCATTTGTACTCTGGGAGATGAGCTGCTGCCAGAGGTTTTCTGTATAGGTTTACCCAGGGCTTGACAGATTTGTTATGAACCACGTACATGCCACACGTCATGTAACATGACGTCATATAAGTTTTCAGTGTCCCCTCATCTTTCACTGCCTCACAGTCATTAGTGTCCCCTCATCTCTCCCTTCGTTACAGTCATTAGTTTTCCCTCATCTCTCCCTGTGTGTCACAGTCATTAGTGTCCCCTCATCTCTCCCTTCGTTACAGTCATTAGTTTTCCCTCATCTCTCCCTGTGTGTCAGTCATTAGTGTCCCCCCATCTCCCCCTGTGTGGAACAGTCATTATTATCCCTTCCTCTTTCCCTGTGTCACAATCATTATTGTCCCCTCATCTCCCCCTGTGTGTAAGAGTCATTACTATCCCCTCATCTCTCCCTGTAGTATCAATCATTACAGTCCCCTAATGTCTCCCTTGTGTGTCATTCATTACTACCCCCCGATCTCATCTTTAAAAATAACCCCAAAAACTTTTTTACTTACCTCTGCCTCCATTCCCGCGATGATCTCCCATTCTGCCTGCAGTCAGCGCTCCAGTGTTACATGAGCAGCAGACATCAGGTGACCAATGAGCGGCCTCAGCGGTCCCGCTTCATACTCAGGTTGCTTTTTGGCTGCGGCCATCACCTCACATCTGCTTCTAAACACCAAAGGCAGAACGAAGGATCAGTGCTAAAACAGAGGAAAAGTAAGCAAAAGAGTTTTTGTTTTTTTTTAAACTGTTTTACTTACCTCCAACTCCATTTCTGCCCTGACCCCATGTTCTGCCTCCACTCTCAGCTGACCTGAGTACTGATTGGTTGCAGCGGACACCTGACGTCCGCAGCTCATTTAACACTGGTGTGCCGACCACAGGCAGAACGGGGGGATCAGCGCTGGAACAGAAGTGGAGGTAAGTAAAACAGTTTAATAAAAATAAATAAAAGATAGATAGACAAACCCCACAAATGGGGGGGGGGGGGGGGGGGGGAAGGGCTGACCTGGCGCCTGGGATTTGTCAAGCCTTGGGTTTACCCCTTTTATTTAGAACACATGCACACTTTGCCAACATGAGCTTGCATGTGTTTAGTGGGGTCAAAAGAAATCCTATGCATAATATGGAAATCCCATTTGAAACGTTCCATCCATTTCATAGGTGTCTGGTAACAAACAAATAAATATGGATTCTTGTGTTTTACAGACATGTCAGCTAGAGATTCGTCCAGGTCTCCATCTCGGGGTTCCAGGGGATCTTCTCGGGCCTCAAAGACCAAAGAAAAGAAGACCGGGAGCGCAAAGCGGAAAGCCAAACTCTCAGGTGCTTCTGCTTATGAGATTACAAGTCTGTTATAGAGGAAAAACCTATTTAAAGGGGTATTCCAGGAAAAAACTTTTTTTTTTTTATATATATCAACTTAAACAGATTTGTAAATTACTTCTATTAAAAAATCTTAATCCTTTCAGAACTTATGAGCTTCTGAAGCTAAGGTTGTTCTTTTCTGTCTAAGTGCTCTCTGATGACATGTGTCTCGGGAACCGTCCAGTTTAGAAGAGGTTTGCTATGGGGATTTGCTTCTAAACTGGGCGGTTCCCGAGACACATGTCATCAGAGAGGACCTAGACAGAAAAGAACAACCTTAACTTCAGAAGCTCATAAGTACTGAAAGGATTAAGATTTTTTAATAGAAGTAATTTACCAATCTGTTTAACTTTCTGGAGCCAGTCGATATATATAAAAAAAAAAGTTTTTTCCTGGATAACTAATTTAATACTATAAAAGAGGTGTAGTATATAGTTCTTATCTTGTATTTCAAGTGACAACATGTAGTACGTTGTTTGAACACATGGTGGCGATATAGAACTAAGAAAAAATAAAATAAAAAGATTTATCAAAACCTGAAGATGTAAAAGTTTTTAAACTTTAAAAAAAAATTAAAAATAAAGTGATCTACTTTGGGCAACTAGTCAACTTTACCTCTTCACAGGTTTTGATAAATCAACCCCATAATGTTTATTTAGACCAGTGTTTTCCAACCAGGGTGCCTCCAGCTGTTGCAAAACTACAACTCCCAGCATGCCCAGACAGCCAACGGCTGTCCAGGCATGCTGGGAGTTGTAGTTTTGCAACAGCTGGTGGCACCCTGGTTAGGAGACTCTGATCTAAACTGGTGATTTCCAACCCTGACAGCCAAATGCACTATAGTTACATCTACCCTGTTACTTAAAGGGGTTATCCAGGAAAAAAACTTTTTTTTATATATATATCAACTGGCTCCAGAAAGTTGATATATAAAAAAAAGTTTTTTTCCTGGATAACCCCTTTAATACTGTAAAAGTGACGTAGTATATAGTTCTTATCTTGTATTACAAATGACAACATGTAGTACGTTGTTTGAACACATGGTGGCGATATAGAACAAAGAAAAAATAAAATAAAAAGATTTATCAAAACCTGAAGATGTAAAAGTTTTTAAACTTTTTAAAAACAAAAAATAAAGTGATCTGATTGGTTACTTTGGGCAACTAGTCAACTTTACCTCTGCACAGGTTTTGATAAATCAACCCCATAATGTTTATTTAGACCAGTGTTTTCCAATCAGGGTGCCCCCAGCTATTGCAAAACTACAACTCCCAGCATGCCCGGACAGCCAACGGCTGTGCGGGCATGCTGGGAGTTGTAGTTTTGCAACAGCTGGAGGCACCCTGGTTGGGAGACACTGATCTAAACTGGTGATTTCCAACCCTGACAGCTAAATGCACTATAGTTACATCTACCCTGTTACTTAAAGGGGTTATCCAGGAAAAAAAAAAGCTTTTTTTATATATCAACTGGCTCCAGAAAGTTGATATATATATATAAAATAATTACTTATATTAAAAAATCTTAATCCTTTCAGTACTTATGAGCTGATGAAGTTGAGTTGTTCTTTTCTGTCTAAGTGCTCTCTGATGACACGTGTCTCGGGAACTGTCCAGAGTAGAAGCAAATCCCCATAGCAAACCTCTTCTACTCTGTGCAGTTCCCGAGACAAGCAGAGATGTCAGCAGAGAGCACTGCTGCCAGGCAGAAAACTCAACAACTCAACTTCAGCAGCTGATAATTATTGAAAGGATTAAGATTTTTTAATAGAAGTAATTTACAAATCTGTTTAACTTTCTGGAGCCAGTTGATATATAAAAAAAAGTTTTTTCCTGGAATACCCCTTTAACATTCCTGCAGCTTTGTATCTATACTTACTAGAGCTTATGGCCATTACATTATCACTGCTTTCAGCAGCAATACATGTGTAGATTACCTGCATTATAACTGTTTTGACCTATTTACGGAGCAGTAAAGCTCCATGTTGTCGCACCTTCGGGCAAGATGTACTTGTACTTATATTAACCAGTGCCCCCTTTAATCTGATTATAAAATAAGGGGTCTGATCCTTACTTTTTTGTTATTATTTTTAGCTAAAAAGCATGAAGATTCGGCAGCGTCCACCAGCTCAGGCAAGTCATCTTTAAAGCGTACCTGTCATATCACAGAAAAAAAATAATGCTTCTATATGTTACTCACTAGTCACTTTTTTATGTGTTTTAACTTTTGTTTTTGGCTCCCAAATCCCTCTGTTCTGCTGCTCACTCATTCTGACATTCACTGCTCAGGAAAGGGCGTGTTCAAGGCAAGCACTGAGCCCGCCCTCACTCACTATGCATTCACTTCCTCCCTTAGTCTGCTGTGCTGTTCTGGGTCTTTTATTCCAGTCACTGCATGCCGCTCTTTAACCCCCTTCTCTCTGTTTATGCTGTAGTCTGATAGGACAGGAGTGAGCACAAAGGATTGCTAGTCCCACCCTCACTTCCTGGAATTTGTCCCTGCTTGTGCTTCAGCTGGGACAAAGATGATGCTGCAGCCGGACAGGATTATGTTTTGGACGGTATGGTGACCCCTAGTGGTCTTTTTTAATAGTCATGATTTTTTATAAAAAAGCATTTTTAATTAAGTATATTGGAAAGGTTATTGTTCTGCCGAGATGTGCAACATATAAAAAGTATTTTATTCTGATAGTGCCCATTTAACTTGATCATATTCTGAAACTAAAAAGTACAATATATTGAGCAGCGGAGAGGATATCTGCCAAAATCATCAAAGTAAGCCATTCCCTCTGTCATTCCTCCTGGAATAGAGCTCCCCAACCTGTAGCTCTCCAGCTGTTGCAAAACTACAACCTGCAGCTGATTCCAGAAGGAATAACAGAGGAACAGCACTACACAGATTTCTGGAAAAAAGGATGTTAAGAGTTATTGGGTCATAAACATTAGGCTCCGTTTTGAAAGGGTTTATCTTTAAATTCAAAGTTAACATGCTGATCATTGGGGGCCCAACCGTTGTTAGCCCCACCAATGACAAGAACTGACTCTATGGAGCGTCAGTGGGGGACATTATTTAAAGGGGTACTCCGGTGGAAAACATTTTGTTTTAAATCAACTGGTGCCAGAAAGTTAAACAGATTAGTAAATTGCTTCTATATAAAATTCCTAATCGTTCCAGTACTTATCAGCTGCTGTATGCTCTTTTCTTTTTGGATTTCTTTTCTGTCATGACTTTTATTAAAAAATCTACCCTTCCAGTACTTTTTAACAGCTGTATGCTGCAGAGGAAGTTCTTTTCTTTTTGAATTTCTTTTTTTGTCTTGTCCACAGTGCTCTCTGCTGACACCTCTGTCCATGTCAGGAACTGTCCAGAGCAGCATATGTTTGCAATGGGGATTTTCTCCTGATCTGGACAGTTCCTGATATGGGCATCAGGTGTAGCAGAGAGCACTGTGGACAAGACAAAAAAGAAATTCAAAAAGAAAAGAATTTCCTCTGTAGCATACAGCTGCTAAAAGGTACTGGAATGGTAAAGTTTTTTTTTTTTTTTTATAGAAGTAATTTACAAATCTGTTTCCAGTTTCCACTTTCTGGCACCAGTTGATTTAAAAAAAAAAAAAAAGTTTTTCACCGGAGTACCCCTTTAAAACTTGCTTAGTCTTACTTAGACTAGGCAGTTTAATATTGCGCCATATTCTTAACAGTGACTCGGGCTTTTTCAAAATCTTGTGCATCTTACCACTGTGTGCTCAGTCTATATTACTTCCGAGGTGGCATAGTTAAAGGGAACTCAGCAGATTTTAGCATATATAATGCTTGTCAATGCGTTATATATGCTAAAATCGTTATCCGCACCATACCCGGGGGACGCTTTTGCCCCCAGGGATGGCGAAGATATTAAAGGAGATATCCAGTGGTGAAAAACGTATCCCCTATCTTAAGGATAGGGTATAAGTTTCAGATTGCAGAGAGTCCGACCACTGGGGCCCCCCGCGATCTCCGGTACAGGGCCCCGGCAGCCCACGGGAAGGCGGCGTGTTGACCACTGTACGAAGCGGCGGCTGACACGCCCACTCAATACAACTGTATGGCAGAGTCGGAGCGCTGCCTTCGGCAACCTTCGGCTCTGCCATAGAGATGTATTGGGGGGGCGTGTCGGACGCCGCTTCGTGCAGTGGTCAACACCTGCTATCTGGCCAGCGAGCCGGGGCACCGTACAGGAGATCTCAGGGGGCCCCAGCAGTCGGATCCCCCCCACGATCTGAAACTTATGCCCTATCCTTAGGATAGGGGATACGTTTTTCACCACTGGACTACCCCTTTAAGTTATAAAGTCCCCCCCTGGCTGCCCGTACAAGTAGTCTCCTGGGTAGGGACTTACACTTACCAGCTACCGACGCTCCGGCCGTTGTCCCGTCCCCCCATCTTGATGGCTAGTGTCACCGCTCTGCTCCGTCTGCTTAGGCCCCTTTCACACTACAACGTTACTCCGTTTTAAAGATCCGTATGAAGTTCCGTCTTAAAATCAGCTGTAAAACGGCAGCTACAAAATCGTATACGGCCATTAGAAAATCCCATTATAGTCTATTATTAATAACGGCCGTTATTTTGTGATGGAAGATACCGTATTTTTCATCCTATAGGACGCACCGGCGTATAAGACGCACCCAATTTTTAGGGGCAAAATCTAAAAAAATAAAGATTTTGAACCCAATAGTGGTCTTCAACCTGCGGACCTCCAGATGTTGCAAAACTACAACTTCCAGCATGCCCGGACAGCTGTTGGCTGTCCGGGCATGCTGGGAGTTGTAGTTTTGCAACATCTGGAGGTCCACAGATTGAAGACCACTGCATAGGAGGTAATACTCACGTGTCCCCGCCGGTCCGGACCTGTCACCGCTGCCCTGGATGTCGCTCCATCGCTGTCGCCGTGTCCCCGACGCTCCGGAACGTCTCTGCTGCCGGCCGGGTATCCTCCCTCTCCGTCGCCGCCATGACGAGGAAGGAGAGCGCCGGCATACAGGGGATCCCTGAACGGAGAAGACACAGAGGAGGCAGGTAAGGTCCCTCCCGGTGTCCTGTAAGCACTAACCCGGCTATTCAGTCGGGCTGTTCGGGACCGCCGCGGTGAAATCGCGGCGGTCCCGAACAGCCCGACTGAACAGCCGGGTTAGTGTCACTTTCCTTTCAGACGCGGCGGTCAGCTTTGATCGCCGCGTCTGAAGGGTTAATACAGGGCATCACCGCGATCGGTGATGTCCTGTATTAGCCGCGGGTCCCGGCCGTTGATGGCCGCAGGGACCGCCGCGATAGGGGTGTATTCGCCGTATAAGACGCACCGACTTTTTACCCCCAGTTTTGGGGAAGAAAAAGTGTGTCTTATTCGGCGAAAAATACGGTAGTAACGAGAGAAATAGTTCATGCACTATTTCTCCCGTTACTATCTTCCGTCACAAAATAACGGCCGTTATTAATAACGGGCTATAACGGGTTAAAACGACTATTAAAAAATTATGGGATTTTCGAACGGCCGAATTGGATTTTGTAACTGCCGTTTTACAGCTGATTTTCTGACGGAACTTCGGATCTTTAAAACGGAATTTATTTATTTATTCTTTTTTTTTTTTTTTTCTTTTTTGTGTAAATGGCCCAAAAAATGCCTCAAATACTACAAAAAATTTTTGACGTAAAAGTTAATAGGGATTGATGAAATGGCAAACTCATCTTTGTAAAAAAAAAAAACACCACTGTGGGGTTTTGGGCCCTGTTGCAGTTTTCCAAAATTGCAGCATGTTGAGAATATGGCGTTTTTTCAGACAAAACTCCCATAGGAGTCAATGGAAGAAAAAAAAAACACCACTAAAAATAAACTTTGTGGGTTTAGCATTGGCATTTTTTCTGGCATTTTTCCCCCTTCTTTAGCACAGTGCTCTCTGCTGCCACCTCTGTCCGTGTCGGGAACTATCTAGAACATAAGAAAATGCCCATAGCAAACCTCTCCTGCTCCGGACAGTTCCTGACACAGACAGAGGTGTCAGCAGAGAGCACTGTGGTCAAACTGGAAAGAACTACAAAACTTCCTCTGGAGCATACAGCAGCTGATAAGTACTGGAAGGATTAAGATTTTTAAAGAGAAGTTATTTACACATCTGTATAACTTTCTGGCACCAGTTGATTTAAAAAGACTACCCATTTAAATCTGCATCCAGGTCATTCACCTGCTTTGTCTACTGACTGATTCTGCCAGGTGAACATCATAAAGTTGGGCACCTAAGTGTTTTTGCAAAATATGATTTAGAGAGAGCTATATCTATGTAGTTCACTTTGACTATATTCTATTAAAGGGGTACTCCAGTGGAAACCTTTATTTTTTATTTATTTATTTTTTTAAATCAACTGGTTCCAGAAAGTTAAACAGATTTGTAAATTACTTCTATTAAAAAATCTTAATCCTTCCAGTACTTATTAGCTGCTGAATACTACAGAGGAAATTCTATTCTTTTTGGAACACAGAGCTCTCTGCTGACATCTCTGTCCATTTTAGGAACTGTCCAGAGCAGCATATGTTTGCTATGGGGATTTTCTCCTACTATGGACAGTACTTAAAATGGACAGAGATGTCAGCAGAGAGCACTGTGCTCGTGATGTCAGCAGAGAGCTCTGTGTTCCAAAAAGAATAGAATTTCCTCTGTAGTATTCAGCAGCTAATAAGTACTGGAAGGATTAAGATTTTTTAATAGAAGTAATTTACAAATCTGAATTCGGGTAGAAAACAGACATGGTCGCACATCTACAATCTTGTATAATGATCTGATTGCTTCTCAGCATAATATCAAAAACTAACAGGTTGTTAGTATATACATTTTTGATCAAAAAGTACAAGCCCACTCGCCACGTCAAGGCCACCTATCCAGAGTGGGTCCCTAACGTCCCTAGCATAAAATGGCGTCGCACTGGGCGGCGACCACCACCGCCGCGACACCAGTGCCCACGGGGGGGAAACGACCCACTGGCAGAGCAGCCCCAATGCCACTCAAACCAGTCTATGGGTCGCACCTCCCCGCAGACACAGCGCCACAGCAGCAACGGACGCCGCCCCGCACCACACCAGTGTGAACAAGGTGTAATAGCTCACTTACCATGCTCTCCCAGTCAGACTGGGAGGCTGCTAGGAAAGAAATGGCCCTTGTGTAGCTAACTACTACTTATATAGGGTTGGGCTGAGGGGGTGGGGAAGAGTGCAGCACATGTTCAAAAAAAAAAAGGAGGGGATAGAAAACACAGTGTGAATTCGAGTAGAAAACAGACATGGTCGCACATCTACAATCTTGTATAATGATCTAATTGCTTCTCAGCACAATATCAAAAACTAACAGGTTTTCTACCCGAATTCATAATTTACAAATCTGTTTAACTTTCTGGCACCAGTTGATTTAGTAGAAAAGTTTTCCCCTGGAGTACCCCTTTAATGACGTGTTCAATGTTCCTAATATAACAAAGCTTCTGGTTCCCCTCCATATGCCCCAGTCTTTACAGCACTCAATGTTCTAGGATATATTTCCTATGGCCAATGTGCCAGTTTGTGTACATTCAGATCTTATTTCTTAGAAGTCATTCTCAGGCTAACATCCCACATCAGACAGAAGTCCCCATATAGAAAACAATAGGGATTTGTATGGTGCATAGAAGCCGGCAGCCAGATGAACCTTCTCATTACTCTGCATTGCCCAGAGCCGCCGGGATCAAACAAGGTACCATCATAACATCGTATCACACATATCATGTGCAGGGGCCAGAGGGGAGGGGGTCTGCAAAAATGACTTCATTCATCCATGACCTTACCCAGACTGCCAACATACAGCAGATGAGCCGTCTGATCGTCTCTGTAGTGTAAAGTCAGATACAAGGGTGTATGTATCCCCTTACAGCGTCGCTTCCAGTCATTGCCTCAGGTAAGATGATTTCATTCAGAGACTCAATTTCACGGTGTGAGTGCATGCTATGGGTAATGCAACCAGGGGGTCAAACCTGTGTGTCTTTGAGGGATTAAAATCATGGCACAAACATAAAGGCATACAGAATTGTTCTCCCATTGAAGAAAGCAACAGTATGGGGTTCTATGTAAATCAAAAAATTTAAGGGGTACTTTTTTTTTTTTTATATCAACTGGTGCCAGAAAGTTAAACAGATTTGTGAATTATGTCTATCAAAAAATCTTAATCCTTCCAGTACTTATCAGCTTCTGTATGCTCCACAGTAAGTTCTTTTCAGTCTGACCACAGTGCTCTCTGCTGACACCTCTGTCCATTTTAGGAACTGCCCAGAGCAGGAGAAAATCCCCATAGCAACCTATCCTGCTCTGGACAGTTCTTAAATGGACAGAGGTGTCAGCAGAGAGCACTGTGGTCAGACAGAAAGCTACTAAGGGACCACAAATGCTCCCAGCATCCTCCTTGGCATTAGCCAAGGTATCTGCCCGCAGAGCCGATAACGGTCGGTACCCTGCCCATGCAGGAGTACCCGGGGTGTTTGCAGGGCGGTGCAGAACCTGATGGCCACACACACCTCCCCTAGACCGCTAGGAAGGACACCCAGAAGGGCTACCGCATCCTGACAATCCTGTGGACACACAACACGCAAAAAAGTGACAATGACAAAAATAAATAAATAAGTCCAGTGAGGAGAATGAGCACCGGCACATACACTACTATAGGTATACAAAGCAGTCCCAGTGTAGCAATCCACTTCACGCACCTGTCCTGACAGCAGGGGAGCACGTTGCCAAAAAGATATGTGCAAAAACAACTGAAAGGAGGAACAGTGGCCAGCACTCACCATTCAGGAATCTTTATTATCTTGATAGGTGCATAACTCGGGTACAGCGGGCAAGGGTCAGAGGCAGGAGTCTCGGGACAGAACTGTTTCGCGCACGAGATGCGCTTCCACAAGCCGATATCGGCTTGTGGAAGCGCATCTCGTGCGCGAAACAGTCCTGTCCCGAGACCCCTGCCTGCTGTACCCGAGTTATGCACCTATCAAGATAATAAAGATCCCTGAATGGTGAGTGCTGGCCACTGTTCCTCCTTTCAGTTATAAATAAATAAGTGAATGTGTGCTGATATACTGCCCGGACATCCGTCCGGATCTATAAAAAATGTCTCTGATCCTAGCCAGAAGGCCGGGAATCAAGAGGTGAGTGCCACACAGAACTGTTTTGCGCACGAGATGCGCTTCCACAAGCCGATATCGGCTTATGGAAGCGCATGTCGTGCGCGAAACAGTCCTGTCCCGAGACCCCTGCCTCTGACCCCTGCCCGCTGTACCCGAGTTATGCACCTATCAAGATAATAAAGATTCCTGAATGGTGAGTGCTGGCCACTGTTCCTCCTTTCAGTTATAAATAAATAAGTGAATGTGTGCTGATATACTGCCCGGACATCTGTCCGGATCTATAAAAAATGTCTCTGATCCTAGCCAGAAGGCCGTGAATCAAGAGGTGAGTGCCACAAGGTGAAGAGATCATGGTGCCCGTGCTTCACTCAGTGATATAAGGGGGCCAATTGAAGTTACTAGCGCTTCCATTGGCCCCCTTATGATATAAAACCTGTGTTTGCTTTGGATGCCGACACCCCCGGACGAAGGTCTTAGGACTGAAACACGTGTTGGGGTGGCGGCATCCTGGGGCCTCTGACTCTCAGACTTCAGTGTGGTTGGTATCTACTATTAGGTTGTCTTACTGTACTCTAGCAGTACTGCACTTTATTTACATGTTGCACCTTACTTTAGTCTTCTTAAATTGTAATGTGGTTTCTTGCTGCATGTGCTGTATATACTTAGTCATTTTTTTGTTGTACTGCACTTTATTAGTTCTTTATGCATATAGACTGCCCAGCCCCGTAGTTTCATAAACTATTTTTGTATTCATACCATCCACACTGCCATGTATTATTTATTTGTCTAGCACATGCATATATATATATATATATATATATATACAGTATATGTGTCCCAAGCCGCCGTCCTTTCTGTTGTCATTCCTCCTTGATTTTATTGTATGTTTACATTATACAGTGGTCCCTCAACATACGATGGTAATCCGTTCCAAACGGACCATCGTTTGTTGAAACTATCTCATGTTGAGGGATCCGTGCAATGTAAAGTATAGGACGGTGGTCTACAACCTGCGGACCTCCAGATGTTGCAAAACTACAACACCCAGCATGCCCGGACAGCCAACGGCTGCAATGTAAAGTATAGGACAGTGGTCTACAACGGCTGCAATGTAAAGTATAGGACAGTGGTCTACAACCTGCGGACCTCCAGATGTTGCAAAACTACAACACCCAGCATGCCCGGACAGCCGTTGGCTGTCCGGGCATGCTGGGTGTTGTAGTTTTGCAACATCTGGAGGTCCGCAGGTTGTAGACCACTGTTAGAGGAAGTTGTACTCACCTGTCCCCATCGCTCCGGAGCGTCACCGCTGCCCGGGATGTCGCCGTCCATCACTGTCGCCGCGTCCCCGAGGTGTCCCCGACGCTCCGGCAAGGCCTCTGCTTCCCCGACATCCGCGCTCTCCGTCGCCGCCATCACGTCGCTGCGCACGCAGCTCCTATTGGATGACGGGACAGCGTGCGCAGCGATGTGTTAACGTCGATGGAAAGCGCCGACGATGCAGAGGATCCCGAAGAGGACGCGCCGGACCCCAGAGGACAGGTAAGTGATCGTCAGCGGACCACACGGGGCACCGTAAACGGCTATCCGGTGGCAGCTGAAGCAGTCTGCGCTGTCGGATAGCCGTTTATGCGATGGTCCCGACATACAAAAGCATCGTATGTTGATGCTGCCTTCAACATGCGATGGCCTCTGAGAGTGATCGTATGCTGAAATTATCGTATGTCGGGGCCATCGTAGGTTGAGGGGTCACTGTATATGAATAAAGCTTGTTTATTTTTTAAACATAATTTTGTGTGAATAGCTCCATTTTTTTGGGTATACCCCAATATAAGATGGCAGATTTCTGTGTGGTACTAGCACCATCATTCTGGCGCTCCGCTGTCAGGGCAGTGCCTGCACAGAAATATTCCGTGCGGACATTAGCCCGCGTGAACATAGCCTCAGAGTTACATCCCCCACCGAAAAGTAAGTGACTGCCCAGTTGGCTATTCGCAGAGATGTGCAAATTTTCACCCAAATAAACTTGACTTTCTTAGACTGGCCACAGCTGCCCTGTAAGCTACACAAATGGGTGTTATGTTGTATCTTCATTCCGTAGATGTCGCTGTGTCTTTCGCCCTCTATTTCAGGCATTTCCTTTTTTTCCTGTGTCCTATATTTACTTGTGACATCCGTGTCCCGGAGATGGGAGTCATCTACTACAGTCTGTAATCATAAACCTGAATCTATTTCTGTTACTTTTATTTCCTTTTTTAAAATCTAAAATAAGATGAACAAAAATAAAATAAAGATCTTGGTTACATTCTGCAGCGCTTTCTTATTGTAATGGCCACAAAACTTCCTTTCATCTTTTTTATGTGTTATTGTAACTTCTGGTCCCAGGCAATAAACTGCAGACCTGCTGCCTGTAAGTATTTTTCATTGTGTTAGGTTCTTCTTATCGAAGGGGTTATCCCAAGATTTTAAAGGGGTTCTCCACATAAGGTAGTTTTAGTACGTACCTGGCAGACAGTAATGGACATGCTTAGGAAGGATCTGCGCCTGTCTTGGGGCTAAATGACTATGTTGTGAGATTACCATAACACTGTGGCTAGCTTTCTGTGAACTTGTATTTCCTGTTTGATTTTTCTTTTTTTGACTACAAATCCCACAATTCAATTTTCCTCCTTCTCACACATCAGCCACCCCACCCATTGAAACATAAATGAGCTGCATACCTGTGGTTTTCAATCAGGGTGCCTCCAGGTGTTGCATTAGTTGCAGATTGATCCCTCCACCCATTGAAGCAGACAGGATCCCTGTCATCAGCTGACTAGTGAGTCAGGTCTCGGCCGCATTGCAAGCTGGGAAAAATCTGAGACAGCAGTCATTTTGTATGCTGGTAAAAATAAATATTGGGGTGAAAATCACAGAAGAATGGTGAGAAAACTGTCACACACAGTTACAGACACTATATTATGATCTACACTAACTTTACAGCCCCTGTAGCATAGTCAAATAAAAAAAAATTCCCAGAGACAATAAATGGAGTGGTGGCTGACCATGTGCGTTGCCATTTTATTCACTTGGGAGACAACTGACCTCTGTTCTTGTGATTGATGAAATTCTTGTGTTATTCCCTATGTTTGGACAACCCCTTTTTGAAGAATTAAGATGGGGGCCTTCAAATGGTTACTCCACTCCCCAGCATCCGGAACATTGAGTTCCGAACGCTGTGTGCAGGCCTCCGTGTTCATGCCCCGCCCCCTCGTGACATCACGCCCCGTCATGTGACACCACGTCCCGCCCCCTCAATGCAAGTCTATGGGAGGGGGTGTGGCGGCTGTCACGCCCCCCTCCCATAGACTTTCATTAAGGGGGCAGGCCGTGACATCACGTGGGGGCAGGTGTGAACACGGAAGCCCACACATAGCGTTCGGAACTCAATGTTCCGGAAGCTGGGGAGCGGAGTAACCCTTTAATGAAGTGAACCAGAGGACGCCCCCTTTCCATGTAGTTCCTTTTCAGTAATCCCTGACTTGCAATGTTTTTTTACACAGGTCACCCTGAATATATTGTTCCCCTGGTTCTAACCTCCAAGACTCAGGAGATCTTCAGCTGTCGGATTGATGAGGATGTAACCCTTGAAAATCCATTTAAGCTCCTAAAGAAAGAAGAAATTCTCATCGATCTAAAGAACAGAGCTGCAGTTTCCGATTTCAGCCCCTTTAAAGCTATTATTGTGGTAAAATAAATGGTCTCTATCTTCTTTTTTATCCTTATGGTGAAATTTTTTGCATTTTAACCATTTTTAATTTTCTCTCGGAATATATAGGATTATCCCGGAGAGGAGCTGCTGCTGGTTTTTGATAGAGATTTTACCTATGGTCAGAACTTTTATCTTGTTGTTACGGAAGAAGCTAAAGAGTCGATTCTGCAAGTAAGAAGCTTAGATTTTAGATTATAAATTAATATCTGGTACATGCTTTAATAATGTTATTCATTGGTTATGTTACAACACACAATATTGGTTCCAAGCTGTTCTAGCTTTAGAACTACTTCCAAACATAATCCTACACTACATCAAAGGTATTTCCTCAGGACGCAGATTTGATGGAACTTCCCTAGGATACGCCATTCATATCCGATTGGTGGGGGTCCATCTGTTGTTACTCTTGCCAATTGCTAGAACAAAATGACAGCAGCGCCTATAGGCGAGCATCATGCTACTTTATCTCCTGTCGACTAGTTTGCCTATTTCCAGAGGACTCATGGATGGCTCATTTTCTAAGTGGCTGACTATGCTACTTCTGTAAAAAACATAACTGTAAAAACAAAAAGTGTCTGGCACCGCTACTGCAATATGGATGAGAGTGTAACGCTGGATAAATTGTAGCATACAATGTGTTTCAGTCCTGATCAAAGGTGCATACAAGATGGTTGTGCTCTTATCGAGGAAGTTTCGCGCAACTAGTTTCGCGCTCTGAGGCGCGTCCTCTGGCCCGCGCTGCGGGCCAGAGGAAGCGCCTCAGAGTGCGAAACTAGTTGGCGCCCCTCCGTCACGCCCCCGCCTCACCTGTTGCATCCGAGCTCCCTGTGTACCTGTCCTGTCCACTGAAGCTATTGCAGTTTGTTGGAATAAAGCTTGAATTTCCGCATCGTGACCAGCGGTGAGTGCATTATCATCGTTTCTTATTCATCGCTGTTACGCCTAGCGCTCCGGGTCCCCGCTCCTCCCCGGAGCGCTCACGGCGCCTTTCTCCCTGCAGCTCCCCGGTCAGCGCTGACCGGGAGCGCTGCCCTGTCATGGCCGTTGGGGATGCGATTCGCACAGCGGGACGCGCCCGCTCGCGAATCGCATCCCAGGTCACTTACCCGTTCCCGTCTCCTGCGGTCATGTGCTGGCGCGCGCGGCTCCGCTCTCTAGGGCGCGCGCGCGCCAGCTCCCTGAGACTTAAAGGGCCAGTGCACCAATGATTGGTGCCTGGCCCAATTAGCTTAATTGGTTCCCATCTGCTTCCTGGCTATATCTAGTCTCCTCCCTTGCACTTCCTTGCCGGATCTTGTTGCCCTAGAGCCTAGTGAAAGCGTTTTTGTGTGTTTATACCCTGTGTACCAGAACTTTGCTATCTCCCCTGACTACGAACCTTGCCGCCTGCCCCCGACCTTCTGCTACGTCCGACTTTGCTTCTGCCTACTCCCTTGTACCTCGCCTATCTTCAGCAGCCAGAGAGGTGAGCCGTTGCTAGTGGATACGACCTGGTCACTACCGCCGCAGCAAGACCATCCCGCTTTGCGGCGGGCTCTGGTGAAAACCTGTAGTGTCTTAGAACCGGTCCACTAGCACGGTCCTCGCTATCCCTCTCTGGCACAGAGGATCCACCTCCTGCCAGCCGGCATCGTGACAGTAGATCCGGCCATGGATCCCGCTGAAGTTCCTCTGCCTGTTGTCGCCGACCTCCCCACACTGGTCGCCCAGCAAGCCCGACAGATTGCCCAACAAGATCACCAGCTGTCGTACTTGACCACCATGACTCAGCAACTCCAGTCGCAGCTACAGCAGATTCAGTCTCAGCTACAGCAGCAGCAACCATCTCCTCCGCCAGCTCCTGCACCTCTTCCGCAGCGAGTGGCCACTCCTAGCCTCCGCCTGTCTTTGCCGGACAAATTTAATGGGGACTCTAAGTTTTGCCGTGGCTTTCTTTCCCAATGTTCCCTGCATCTGGAGATGATGTCGGATCAGTTTCCTACTGAAAGGTCTAAGGTGGCTTTCGTAGTCAGCCTTCTGTCTGGAAAAGCCCTGTCATGGGCCACACCGCTCTGGGACCGTGATGACCCCGTCACTGCCTCTGTACACTCCTTCTTCTCGGAAATTCGAAGTGTCTTTGAGGAACCTGCCCGAGCCTCTTCTGCTGAGACTGCCCTGCTGAACCTGGTCCAGGGTAATTCCTCCGTTGGCGAGTACGCCATACAATTCCGTACTCTTGCTTCTGAACTTTCCTGGAATAATGAGGCTCTCTGCGCAACCTTTAAAAAAGGCCTATCCAGCAACATTAAAGATGTTCTGGCCGCACGAGAGACTCCTGCTAGCCTGCATGAACTCATTCATCTAGCCACTCGCATTGACATGCGTTTTTCTGAGAGGCATCAAGAGCTCCGCCAGGAAAAAGACTTAGATCTCTGGCCACCTCTCCCACAGTCTCCACTGCAATCTGCGCCTAGGCCTCCCGCCGAGGAGGCCATGCAAGTGGATCGGTCTCGCCTGACCCTGGAAGAGAGGAATCGCCGTAAGGAAGAGAATCTTTGTTTGTACTGTGCCAGTACTGAACATTTTCTGGTGGATTGCCCAATCCGTCCTCCACGTCTGGGAAACGCACGCTCACACTCAGCTCTCGTGGGTGTGGCGTCTCTTGATGCCAAGTCGGCTTCTCCACGTCTCACGGTACCTGTTTGGATTTCCACTTCAGCCAGCTCTCCCCTCTCAGCCGTGGCCTGTCTGGACTCTGGAGCTTCTGGGAATTTTATTCGGGAGTCCTTTGTGAATAAATTCCATATTCCGGTGACCCGTCTTGTCAAGCCACTCCGCATCTCCGCGGTCAACGGAGCCAGGTTGGACTGTACCATACGTTTCCGCACGGAGCCCCTTCTTATGAGCATCGGATCTCATCACGAGAGGATTGAACTTTTGGTCCTCCCCAATTGCACCTCGGAAATTCTCCTTGGACTTCCCTGGCTTCAACTTCATTCCCCAACCCTGGATTGGTCCACTGGGGAGATCAAGAGTTGGGGGTCCTCTTGTGCCAAGAACTGTCTAAAACCGGTTCCCAGTAACCCTTGCCGTAACTCTGTGGTTCCTCCTGTATCCGGTCCCCCTAAGGTCATTAAGGACTCTGCCTGCCACAGGAAATGCCCCTCCCCCCCTCCCAGGCAAGCTTCTGTGTCCCCTCATGGCCCTCGTCCTGGTGTCACACTGCCCCGTGCCAGGTCTCGCCCTCTGCCCTCTCTCCCCATTCCTACTCCTGCGGTTCTGCCTGCCGTTGAGGAATCCCTCCTTCCTTTCCCGGTGTCCTCATCCCAGGGGAGGCAGTTACCCGATAAAGAGAAGGGGAGACCTAAGGGGGGGGGTACTGTTACGCCTAGCGCTCCGGGTCCCCGCTCCTCCCCGGAGCGCTCACGGCGCCTTTCTCCCTGCAGCTCCCCGGTCAGCGCTGACCGGGAGCGCTGCCCTGTCATGGCCGTTGGGGATGCGATTCGCACAGCGGGACGCGCCCGCTCGCGAATCGCATCCCAGGTCACTTACCCGTTCCCGTCTCCTGCGGTCATGTGCTGGCGCGCGCGGCTCCGCTCTCTAGGGCGCGCGCGCGCCAGCTCCCTGAGACTTAAAGGGCCAGTGCACCAATGATTGGTGCCTGGCCCAATTAGCTTAATTGGTTCCCATCTGCTTCCTGGCTATATCTAGTCTCCTCCCTTGCACTTCCTTGCCGGATCTTGTTGCCCTAGAGCCTAGTGAAAGCGTTTTTGTGTGTTTATACCCTGTGTACCAGAACTTTGCTATCTCCCCTGACTACGAACCTTGCCGCCTGCCCCCGACCTTCTGCTACGTCCGACTTTGCTTCTGCCTACTCCCTTGTACCTCGCCTATCTTCAGCAGCCAGAGAGGTGAGCCGTTGCTAGTGGATACGACCTGGTCACTACCGCCGCAGCAAGACCATCCCGCTTTGCGGCGGGCTCTGGTGAAAACCTGTAGTGTCTTAGAACCGGTCCACTAGCACGGTCCTCGCTATCCCTCTCTGGCACAGAGGATCCACCTCCTGCCAGCCGGCATCGTGACAATCGCCGTGGATATTTACTTCTGTAAAAAGGCTGGCAGAGTAGACATATTGTGGTGTGGGGCTTTCTTAGCACCGCAGCTGCTTTTTTTCAAGTGATCAGCATTGGTCACTGTCTTTGTGTTATCACGACAATGTATGTTCTCTCTGCCTTGAAACAAACCCTATTAGGATATATCAAGGGTTGATATTCAACACTAAATTGTATGCATTTGGTAAACGCCTCCTAGGTGTGTGGGCCTGCCATGAACCCATTTCTACGAGCCAGGACAACCATTCATTTGGAATGTCCACCATGTAGATGAAAACGAAAGTTTAAAGGGGTTCTCCGGTGCTTACACATCTTTTCCCCTATCCAAAGGATAGGGGATAAGATGCCTGATCGCGGGAGTCCCGCCGCTGGGGACCCCGGGATCTTGCATGCGGCACCCCGTGTGATGTCACGCTCCGCCCCTCAGTGCAAGCCTACGGGAAGGGGCGTGACAGCTATCATGCCCCCTCCCGTAGGCTTGCATTGAGGGGCGGAGCGTGTCGTCACACGCCGCCGGCCCAGTGGTTGCCGGTAATCAGACCCGGAGCGAACACGCTCCGGGGACTGATTACAAATGGGGTGCCGTGTGCAAGATCCCGGGGGTCCCCAGCGGCGGGACTCCCGCGATCAGGCATCTTATCCCTTATCCTTTGGATAGGGGAAAAGATGTGTAAGCATCGGAGAACCCCTTTAATGTTAAATGTGAATATCCGTATAACATTTATATAGTGTTGCTGTTGAGTCCTGTTCTGTATTGAAGAGAATTTCCACAAGTGCCAAAGAGCCATAAGTGAAATGGTTCTTAGTCTGGTGTCAGCTGCCAGTGATATTATTCCGACCCCTAGTAAAGCCCTTAGATCCCTGGTGTCACTAAATCACAACAGTGTCTTCAGCTGGCATAGGCATAGGGAGCTACAGGTGAACACATAGGGGGACATGTATCAAAGATTTTACTCCTGTTTTGTGTTTACTTTTTTGCTCAACATTTTGCGCAAGCAGTTTTTTTGGCGTCTTTTTTTGCGCACATTCTGGTGGAGAATTTCCTCCAGATGGGTAGGTTTCGGTGTACCTTGGAGTGACGTATTTAGTATGCACAAATTTATTAACTGGGTACATTTCATTTACCCGCAGAAATCTTACGCAATGACCATATTTTTTATGCAAATATAAGCCATTTTGGACTGCACGTAGCAAGATGCTCTAAATCATCGATTCTAGTTTTCAAAGAGTGACGGTATGAGGAGATTACTATACTTGCCCGCAATTTATGAAACTTATTGCGCTTGATTGATAAATTTAGCGCTTCTGCACATAATTTAGAATTCGTCAAAAGGGGTAAACTGCTTCTCCCATACACAAATAATGATACATGTCCCCCCTAGCCACAGAACATTGACATATAATGTGGACAAGAGACTTTATTACAAAGAGTATTTTTACTTGATTTGTAGCCACCAGAACCTGTAACTGATGAAGAAGAAAAAGATGATGATTCTGAAGTTTTCACTTACGTTCCTCCAGTACCCAGGCCATGGATCTCTTTAGGAAGTGAGCTGGAGGTCGAGGAAGAAATGGTGAAAGAATCCCAGACCAAGGTTAGATGATTTATATGAAATAATAGGTGGAGACATGATCAAGACTAATAAACAAATGAGTAAGAAATTAACAGAGTATCATGACCAATGCCCCTTATGAAATTTCCCAGCCAAGTGTCAAGGAGGCAGAGCCGAGCTTCTCAAGTGCCAAATTCCCCAGCCCTTCCTTAAATGAAATACAGAGCCCTGTATGTCAGTCATGGAGGGTTGGGAGGTGAGAGTGAAGAAGAATTTGTGCCAGGCTGTGACACTTAAGCAGCTTGGCCCCACCTCCTTGACATTTAGCTGATAAATACAAAAACTATTTTAGAGGTTTGGCAACTGCCATCAGCTCCAGGAACGGTAAAGTTTGCTTTTATATCCTAACAGCTATCCAACCATGTCTGCAGCACTAAACAGCAAATAAACATGACAGATACCCTTTGAACGACCGTAGAATAGAACTGTACAAAGGTCAAAGAAACCAGATTGGGATCCAAATGCTCACAGGCAAAAACTAGAGTCAAAAGGGAATGCCCAAAAAAAAAAAAACCCTGTAAAATCGGCATCAACAGGCCAAGTCTTTACTAGAGAGAGCAACGCAGTACTGATACAGAAGACAGGAGTATTGCCTACAGACAAAAGTCACGGGTGAAATATACACAGAATAGCTAAGTAGGAGCAAGACAAGAGCAAGTGCTGAGATATAAAAACACAAGCAATGAACGGCAGACTGGCTCAAATTTATATGCACCTGAGGAGGTTGTGCACGCAGATAGCGGATGTGATAGGCTAAAAGTCAAAGCCCCTTGATAGGACTGAGCGTTGCCACAACTTTGCATGATGGTAGCCAAACAGAAAATGTACTCATTACAATACATGTACTAAAATCATGTACATTTTGTCTATAGGAAAATGATGGTATTTCTTATAAAGTAAAATGTAACCATCCTACTTATTTTATGTTTTACAGATCAAATTCATGATTTCACGGATTCACAGAGAGTTTGGCTCGCAGGTTACTTTCAGCGATTACAATGCATCCGATGTGAAGGACGGGTACATGGAATGCGCTTCTTACCAGGACAAACGGTTCAACATTAAACCTAAAGAGCGAGACACTGGGATACAAGTGGTGCCCTTGCTTCAGGAGCAGAGCACCCAGACCAAGTGGTAAGGGCTATAGTTCTAAAGGTAAGCATTAAAGGAGTTCTGTGGAGAAAGATAACTTATCCTCTATCCAAAGGATAGGGGATAAGTGATAGATTGCGGGGGGGGGGGGGGTCCGAATGCTGGGACCCCCGCGATCTCCTGAATGGGGCCCTGGCAGTCTGCTGGAAGGGGGCGTGCTGACCACTGAATGAAGAGCTGGCCAAAACGCCCTCTCCATGTACCACATAGAGATACATGGAGGGGGTGTGTCTGCCGCAGCTTTCTGCAGGGGGGTCGGAACGGCCACTTCCGGCAGACTGCTGGGGCCCCGGTCAGGAGATCGCGGTGGGTCCCAACACTCGGAGCCCCCGCAATCTATAACTTGTCCCCTATCGTTGGGATAGGAGATAAGTTATTTTTTGCTACACTACTCCTTTAAGGCACACAGATTCAAATACTACAGGGAAATTTTTATTTAGCAAAGAAAGACAACTTTACTGTCATACGGATTCAGGTATTGTAAAGTATCTAGAGACCTAACACACGTGCTTATTAAAGGGGTACTCCGGTGGAAAACTTTTTTTTTTTTTTTTTTTTAAATCAACTGGTGCCAGAAAGTTAAACAGGTTTGTAAATTACTTCTATTAAAAAATCTTAATCCTTCCAGTACTTATTAGCTGCTGAATACTACAGAGGAAATTCTTTTCTTTTTGGAACACAGAGCTCTCTGCTGACATCACGAGCACAGTGTTCTCTGTTGACATCTCTGTCCATTTTAAGAACTTTCCAGAGTAGGAGAGATGTCAGCAGAGAGCACTGTGCTCGTGATGTTAGCAGAGAGCTCTGTGTTCCAAAAAGAAAACAATTTCCTCTATAGTATTCAGCAGCTAATAAGTACTGGAAGGATTAAGATTTTTTAATAGAAGTAATTTACAAATCTGTTTAACTTTCTGGCACCAGTTGATTTAAAAAAAAAAAAAAAAAAAAGGTTTCCACCCGAGTACCCCTTTAATTTCTTAACCCCTTGATGACCATTAATGTAATAGTATGTGCAAGCAAGACTCCATAGAGGACATGCACCATACTATGACTGTGATTTAATCGCAAGGGCGATTCTTGCATGTTCATAAGCAGGACCGTAGCTGTAATACAGAAGCTATGGGGTCCTGCTGTTATCCCAGACATCGTAGAAACTTTTGACCTCTATCGTTTAAAGGGTACCTTTTGAATATAAAAAAAAACAAAAAACTTTTGACATGTCGTGAGTGTTTAGACTCCGACCGATGACCTGAATGAGAGGGAGAGAGAGGCGCGTGGCCGCGCACATTTCTCCCCAATCTGTGTCTATGAAACTCGTACGGCCCATAGACTTACATTATGTGTCTCATTGCAGCACCCAGTGTTCTGAACATTATGCTCAGAACGCTTGGTGCGGGCGGCCGTGGTCATGACGTCATGCCACACCTCCTTGTGATGTCATGCCACCCCCCCTCCATTTATGTCTATAGGAGGGGCATAACACCCGGGTGCTGCACTCAGATCATGGGGGGTCCCAGGGGCCGGTTCCCCACAAGCAGACATCTTATCCCTTATCTTTTGGATAGGGGATAAGATGTCTAGGGACGGAGTACCCCTTTAGTTTTCTGTCCATTTAAACCCTTGTATGCTGTGATCAGAAATCCCCATCAATTTTGTCACAGACAGCAAGAGGTTCATTGAAGGATCCTAGGGCTATCCCTTAAAGGGGTACTCCGGTGGAAAACTTTTTTTTTTGTAAATGAACTGGTGCCAGAAAGTTAAACAGATTTGTAAATGACTTCTATTAAAAAAATCTTTACCCTTCCAGTACTTTTTAGCAGCTGTATGCTACAGAGGAAATTCTTTACTTTTTGAATTTCTTTTTTGTGTTGTCCACAGTTCTCTCTGCTGACACCTCTGTCCGTGTCAGGAACTGTCCAGAGTAGCATAGCTTTGCTATGGGGATTTTCTCCTGCTCTGGACAGTTCCGGATACGGGCATCAGGTGTCAGCAGAGAGCACTGTGGACAACACAAAAAAATAAATTAAAAAAAATAAAGATTTTCCTCTGTAGCATACAGCTGCTAAAAAGTACAGAAATGATTAAGATTTTTTTAATAGAAGTAATTTACAAATTTGTTTAACTTTCTGGCACCAGTTCATTTAAAAAAAAAAGTTTTCCACCGGAGTACCCCTTTAAGGCTTCCTGTTGTTAGGGCATAGTTAGGTATGCTAATAAGTACTGTATACGTATATATGTGCAAGTACATTTATATTAACTCATGAATAATCATAATAATTCCCATCTATATTCCATATAGGACTTACCCTCGAAATGCTTGTACTCAGTACACACCAAGGGAGTTTACCGAAGAGCAAAAACAAGAATATCTGTCCTCTAAGGATCTGAAGGAATTTATCAACTCTGTGTCTTTAAGGTAAACAGGGAGGTTAAATTGCCCAGTATTGTGCTATTGGCCGGTAGTCTGCTACCTGTGGTGCTTCAGCTACTTTAAAGGGGTACTCCAGACATAAAAAATCAGAGTTGATTTCTTCCAAAAACAGCGCCACACCAGTCCTCAGGTTGTGTGTGGTATTGCAGCTCAGTTCCATTGAAATATATGAAGCCAAGTTTTAATAATACACACAACCTGAGGACAGATGTGGGGTTTTTTTTCATAAAAAATTTTTAGAAAAATTTGCTCTGTTTTTCTATTCCTGGATAACTCCATTAAAGAAGAAATCCAGTAGTAGACAACTTATCCCTAGCCGCAGGATAGAGGATAAGTGTCTGATCCCAGAGGGTCCGACCACTGGGGCCAAACCACTCGCGATCCTTGGTCCCGGCTCAGCTTCCGGAAGTGATGTTTCCCACCCAGGACTGACGCTGGTCGAAACACGCCCTTCCATTCATTTCTATGGGAGAGGTGGAAACACGTGACTGCTGTTTCTTTACCTCTCTCATAGAAATGAATAGAGGGGCGTGTTTCTACTACGTCAGTGCTGGGTGGGACAGCCAACCTAGCTATGCAGAGTCGGGGCCCTGTACGGGAGATCGCGGGGACCCAGCAGTCGGATAGGGGATAAGTTGTCTACCACTGGATTTCTTCTTTGAGGATAGGCTGGAAATTCTGAAGTGTGGCCAGCACCGCCTGAATTGGTCGTCACTAGGACCTGCACGTACGTTGCCGTCTGCATAGATGACATTGTACTCCAGGCGGATACGGCCAAAAAGATTGACCAAGCTATTTCTTTGGGCAACGGAATATCAGTGGCAGAACGTCTGCCTCGAAAATTCAGCAGTGTGCACTGTGCAGCGGAATCCCATTGACAGCAATGGGATTCTGCTGCACCAGAATTTCCAAGTGTAAATGCTAAGTGAAATTACACATGGAAATTCTGTAGTGTGAACCCAGCCATAAACTACAACTCCCGACATGCTGAAGACTGTCTTGACATGCTGGAAGTTGTAGCTTCACAACAGCTGGAGAGAGTCACAGGTTGCAGAGTTCCGCAATGATCTCCAAACTGAGGACCTCCAGCTGTTGCAAAACTACAACTCCCAGCATGCCCGGACAGCCGTTGGCTGTCCGGGCATGCTGGGAGTTGTAGTTTTGCAACAGCTGGAGGGGCACAGTTTGAGAGACCACTGCTGTAGACTTATTAATAGAAAAGAGTAGTGCACATTTTTTTGTGATTCCTCATAGCGTCCTCCTGCTTCTTTTCCACAGACTGGAATTGGCTCTACAGCAAAATGAAATCCTGAATGCCTTTGTCGATGACTGGAAAGCGTTGTGTGAACAGGAAAGCACTTTTGGCGGCAAATCTGACTCCCATCTTAAAGAGTATCAGTCTTTCACCGACCACCAGTTTGGCAAAGAAAAAACCATTAGCTGCATTAGCTGGCATCCCACACTTCATGGTAACTGCTAAAAATGTTCTGTCTTTTATGAGATTATTTTCCTTTAAATAGTACCTGTCACCAAATAAACTGTTCTAAACTAACTCAGGCTATGTTCCCTAACTACTCCTAACACCCCTTCAGCGCTTAAAAACATTTTTCAGAGCTTACCTTTCTTCTTGCTCACAGCAGGAGAAAGTGGGTGTTTCCTAGCAGGCATGACATCACTGAAGTCTGCTGGGGGACAACTTCTGCCCTCACATGGTTGCAGTGCTGTGATGAATTGAAGACCTCAGGCTCTGTGCATGTTTCATGTTTCAGTCTGTGTTGCTATCAGGGATGCTCTCCTGCAGGTCTCAGTCTGTGCAGCTTTCTGTGAGAATCTGTGGAGCTTTCACTTTCTGTGTAGCTGTCAATCAAGCTCAGTGCAGAGAAACTTTTCCCGAGTTTGGTCTGCTACCAGGCCGGGAGGAGACCAAACTCACTGTATTAACTGTTGCAGGAAACAGAACAGAGCCACCATGTGGCCATTTTTTATATTACATTTTATATTTATGTTGATGATAATTTTAAAAGCAAGTGAATAGGAAAGTGCCTGCTAATTACACAAGGAACACTATATTAAAAGTTATATTTGGTGACAGGTACTCTTTAATAGTTCTGTTTAGTCTATTTAGGGCTTGGTCTCCAAACTGTGGACCTCCAGATATTGCAAAACTACAACTCCCAGCATGCCCGGACAGCTAACGGCTGTCCGGGCATGCTGGGAGATGTAATTTTGCAACACAGTTTGGAGACCACTGATTTATGGGGTAATTCTATGATCCTAAGAGAGGCTTTAATGCTTTATTATTGGATTTATGTGCTACATATGCTGGATACAAATGTTTTCATAGTTTTTCATGTGAATCCAAGTTAAATAGTCCCCTGTTGTTAGAAGCTAAAGGTGTATTCCCATCTTCTAAAGCAGTGTTTTTCAACCAAGGTGCCTCCATCTTTTGCAAAACTACAACTCCCAGCATGCCTGAACAGTCTTTGGTTGTCAGGGCATGCTGGGAGTTGTAGTTTTGTAGTGCAACAGCTGTGGGCACCCTGGTTTGGAAACACTGTTGTGGTGTCCCGGTACCGTATTGCATACCGTACCTTGTATGATGGTCCCCAAAGTCAGAGTAACTACGCTCAGGTAGGGTCCCCCAGGTGGGACAGCGCCTAGTTGCCTCTCCTATATGCTAATTTTGTAATGTTTATACATGTACATATTTAATAATAATGTATATTTAATATAATGTAAAGTATACTTACCTTGCTAGCGTCGCAGGACCTTCGGTCATGTGACCATGTTAAATCCTCTATGGTATGTTAGAGGACCTTTGGAGGTCCTCGGGTCACATGTTACCCATAATGCTATGTAAAGGTGATTGACAGCAGTATTGGACCAATTAGCTCTAGTCCAGCCCCTACCCATATAAGGGAGCTTTAGCCAATTATCGCTCTCTTGGGTTGCTGCTCTCGTGGATGCCGGACTAGCAGGACGGATCTGCGCAACTTTCAAAGACAAGCTAGGCCTGAAAACCTGCCGGCCTCAGCACAAAACTAAACCATGAGTTCTAACCTAAACCCCGCTGAAGCTAGCGTGACTACTGGACCGCAACTAAATCCCCTAAATCCAGTGGAACAGCGCATATCAGTTTAAAGACTCAAAACTGCTTAAGGTCCCAACCTTTGTCAATCTCTAAGAGAATTTGCATTTGTAGAGACTGTTCCTGTTGTGAAGTTGCATAAAATCTTCAGTAAAAGTTCCAACTGTTTTCAGCAAACTCTCCGGTTGTGGACATTCTATTATTCTATACCTCCCTATCGCTCTTGGGAAGGGTGGCGGTAGGACAAGCATTACAGAGGATCCCCTCACCCTGGCGTCACGAATAGCAAGGGTTAATCAGACACCCTTTAGTAACTGCACAGCTACACTCCCTACACCCAACTCCCCCAGGCTATCACATTGTGATAAAGGGGTGCAGCACTGATTCAACGCTGCAAACCCTTCACATTCTTCTCTTGCATGGTAGCACCACCGCACCTCAGTCCCGTCATTCTCAATATTAGGCCGCAACCCCTTTATTTTCAGTGCCATAGGTTTGACCACATGTGTACAACATTTTAGAGATGTGTTCACATCTCATAAAGTGATGGCAAATTGCTAGAATATACAGTCTTAGTAAATTCCCCCCTATCACTTTATGAGATGAGAATACCTCTCTAAAAGGTTGTACACATGTGCAACCATTTTTATTGCCCTGGTGCATATAAATATAAAATAAGGGTGCATTCACACTGCGGAATCTCCGCACGCTGAATTCAGCGAGTGGAGATTCCGTCTGGCGGCCGCCACCGAAAATACTTTGGCGCTTGGGCCGCTGGGCACTGAGCCATCACCATTGACTGCTATGCAGTGCTCGCGGAATCCGCGCAAAGAAGGAACATGCTCCTTCTTTGCGTGGAACGATTTCAGTGGCAGAATTGTCCGCCGCTGAAATTCCGCAGTGTGAACGGGTCTACCCTTAAAGGGGTATTTTGGGATTATAATTTTTTTTCTATTCTGCTACGAACAGGGTGAAATAAATATATATGATACTTTCCTACTCTGGTCCCCCACAGCTCCTGTTCCGACGACTTCCTTAGTTACCCCAATATCCTTACAGGTGCATCTAGGTGCATCTTACCTGTCCGGACCCAAGTAGTGGCCACAATACGTAAAAAATACTTTGCTGGGAGTTGTAGTTTTGTAGTGCAACAGCTGTGGGCACCCTGGTTTGGAAACACTGTTGTGGTGTCCCGGTACCGTATTGCATACCGTACCTTGTATGATGGTCCCCAAAGTTAGAGTAACTACGATCAGGTAGGGTCCCCCAGGTGGGACAGCGCCTAGTTGACTCTCCTATATGCTAATTTTGTAATGTTTATACATGTACATATTATCAGTAGTCTATATTTCTTATAAATTCTGATATTATTTTATATTTTTTCCACTAGGTTTGGTTGCAGTTTCACTTACAGAACGACTGTCCCTGGAAGATCGAGTGAACATTTCTTCTAAACTCATCTTGAAGCCGTCGCTGATTCTTATTTGGAGTCTCAAAGACCCCATCCGTCCACAGGTCAGTCCACTTCCGTCCACAGGTCAGATATCTTTTCAATTACAGAAACACAGTTCTGCAATGTTGTGAACTCTAGTGTGATCTCTGGATCCTTTCTGCCCTTGACTTTCTTTATCTTATTTTCCCTAGCTAATGCTTGAATGTCCAGATGACATATATTGCTTCCAGTTTTGCCCAAGTGACCCCAGTATCATCGCTGGAGGATGTATTAATGGTCAGGTACTGAGAACAACATGAGCTAAGACTTTCACTGACCAGTGGAACCTTGATGACCCTCATCTTCAATATAACTTTTCCATCTATGTTCTACGTTGACAAGGTTTATATTGAAAGATTGTAATGCATATACAATATTACATGCTCAATAAAAACTTTGTACAGTGGTCCCTCAAGTTACACTATTAATGGGTTCCAGGACGACCATTGTATGTTGAAACCATTGTATGTTGAGACCAGAACTCTATGGAAACCTGGTAATTGGTTCTAAAGGCCCAAAATTTCATCCAAAAATAGGAAAAAGTGAGGATTAAAGAAAAATAAGTAGATAACTAATATAGATAAAGCAAATCCTTACATATAAAAGATCTGCTGGGAGCTGTAATCACTGTCTATGTCAGTGTTTCCCAAGCAGGGAGCCTCCAGCTGTTGCAAAACTACAACTCCCAGCATGCCCGGACAGCCAAAGGCTGTCCGGGCATGCTGGGAGTTGTAGTTTTGCAACAGCTGGGGGCTCCCTGCTTGGGAAACACTGGTCTATGTAGAGGAAAGGAGCTTCTTCGGGGTCCTGTACAGTACACAGTGTCCTAAAAAAGTAACATTGAGTCGCCCTCACCTGGTGTCCAAAGGAGCAGGTAACCCTGGTACAGGTAAAGTGTACAGAACATTTAATACCTCCCCGTACTGTAGGGGGTGCTACCAGACATCAGTCAGTGCATACACTTCAGTAATACAGGTGTTTTACCAGTGAATGTCCATTCTGATTGGTCGGTTCTTCCAGCCATTGACACGTTTCACAGATCTGGACTGTCCGTAGCATTGTATGTTGAGTCTGGTTTCAACTTACAATGGTCCAGAAAAGACCATTGTATGTTGAAACTATTGTATGTAGAGGCCATTGTAAGTTTGCACAGTGTGTATGGTGTCTGTATTATTGTAGGTTTTCTACAAAAATTCGAAAAATCGGAAACATTCTGGCATCTCGTAACAGAGTTTCCTTAAAAGCTGTGAACACCTGCACTAGGCGCAATTTTTGTGAAAGTGTGAAAATATTTTATGCAAACACGTGGTTTGCGTAAAAAAATTTTTTTTATTTTTTATTTATTTTATTTTTTGCCTAATCCGCTTGCCACTCGCCAAGTACAAGCATATGTGGTTTCATGTAAAGAGTCGTGTATTAAACATCAAGTTGAATACAAATTTACACCTGCAAGCATCCGGGCATGATCCTAAATGACGGTCTTTCTCCCCTATGTGTGGACCTAGCCTTAGGTTGCTTTCACATTTTGTTTGCAGAGGTATCCATATGGGCCCATTCACCCAAATAAAACCAAAAGAATCCACTGTTGCAATGATTTACCTTTATGGAATGGTGCAGTCTGATGTGCTATCATTTGCAAAGGAATCTTGCAAAAAAAAATACACCAAGTAAGATATGTTTGGTAGCATGGGAGCATATAGGCTATACATATGTATGGGTACACAGTGACGTATGTATGAGGAATATCTTAGGAAACCCTTCCAACATGCATTGCAAGTGCAGTGTTAATAGACTCTTACATACTGTATATTAAAGGGGTACTCCGGCCCCAAGACATCTTATCCCCTATGCAAAGGATAGGGGATAAGATGTCTGATCGCGGGGGTCCTGCTGCTGGGGACCCCCGCAATCTAGCATGCAGCACCCACCTGTAGCACTGCAGGAAGCGCTGGAGGCTCTCAGTGTTATGCCTCCCGACCACGGGGACTGAGTATCATGATGTCACGACTCCGCCCCTGTGTGACATCACGCCCTGCCCCCTCAATGCAAGTCTATGGGAGGGGGCATCACGCCCCCTCCCATAGACTTGCATTGAGGGGGCGAGGCGTGACATCACACGGGGGCGTGACGTCACGATACTCCGTCCCCGTGGTCGGGAGGCATAACACTGAGAACCTCCAGCGCTTCCTGCATTGCTACAGGACGGTGCTGCATGCTAGATTGCGGGGGTCCCCAGCGGCCGGACCCCCGCGATCAGACATTTTATCCCCTATCCTTTGCATAGGGGATAAGATGTCTTGGGGCTGGAGTACCCCTTAAAGGCTCCATCTTGATTCTGTTTTCTGCATCTCTTCATTCTTAGGTCGTGCTGTGGGATATCTCCGCTTACTATGAACTGCTAACAGCGAAAACTGGAGTGACCATGAGCACCTCCTCAAAGGTAAATTAAGATGCTCTATGAGAAATGAGAACCTCGATATAATGTAGCAGATTTGGCTCTGTAGCCACAGTGATCTTATGTTTTATAATGTAGGATATTGTACGAACCAGACATTTTCTTCTAGGGATACAAACTCAGTGTAAAGTTACTAAGACAGGTGTTTCCCAACTAGTGCGCCTCCAGCTGTAGCAAAACTACAATTCTCAGCATGCCTGGACAGCCGAAAGCTTTCCAGGTATACTGAAACTTGTCGTTTTGCAACAGCTGGAGGCGCACTAGTCGGGAAACTGTGCACTAAGATGTCATTGCATTTCTTGTACCATGAAAGTAGGTGCGTAAGCTCCTGGAAAATAACAGCCATGGGCCATACAAGCCAAGTTATTGAAATCAGAACTAAGAATCGCACTGTAACATAGGAAGATGCAGGTTGTTAGTTCTGTCCTAGAAAGTCATATTGTGTCCACAATGATGGCTTTGTGTATTATGGCCAGTTGGGGGCAGTGCTTCCATGAGTATATATTTAGATTCTGTGCAAAACGTCTGTTTGCTTGTGTTGTCTGACTGCAAACACCTATGAAAGGTAAATGTTATATTAATAGATCTCTGTGCTATATACAGTACAGACCAAAGGTTTGGAAACACCTTCTCATTCAGAGTTTTTTTTTATTTTCATGACTATGATAATTGTAGATTCACACTGAAGGCATCAAAACTATGAATTAACACATGTGGAATTATAGACATAACAAAAAAGTGTGAAAATCTGTCATATTCTAGGTTCTAGCCACCTTTTTGCTTTGATTACTGCTTTGCACACTCTTGGCATTCTCTTGATGAGCTTCAAGAGGTAGTCACCTGAAATGGTCTTCCAACAGTCTTGAAGGAGTTCCCAGAGATGCTTAGCACTTGTTGGCCCTTTTTGCCTTCACTCTGCGGTCCAGCTCACCCCCAAACCATCTCGATTGGGTTCAGGTCCGGTGACTGTGGAGGCCAGGTCATCTGGCGCAGCACCCCATCACTCTCCTTCTTGGTCAAATAGCCCTTACACAGCCGGGAGGTGTTTGGGGTCATTGTCCTGTTGAAAAATAAATGATGGTCCAACTAAATGCAAACCGGATTGAATAGCAGCCGCTGCAAGATGCTGTGGTAGCCATGCTGGGTCAGTATGCCTTCAATTTTGAATAAATCCCCAACAGTGTCACCAGCAAAGCACCCCCCCCCCCCCCCCCACACCATCACACATGTGAAGTGAAGACCATTTCAGGTGACTACCTCTTGAAGCTCATCAAGAGAATGCCAAGAGTGTGCAAAGCAGTAATCAAAGCAAAAGGCGGCTAGAACCTAGAATATGACATATTTTCACACTTTTATGTTATGTCTATAATTCCACATGTGTTAATTCATAGTTTTGATGCCTTCAATGTGAATCTGCAATTTTCATAGTCAAGAAAACTCTGAATGAGAAGGTGTGTCCAAACTTTTGGTCTGTCTGTATATCAAAATAATATAGTTTGGAATCATTTTGGAATGCTTTATTTGTGTTACTCTTATAATCAACTATGTGATTACATATATATATATATATATATATATATATATATATATGTGTACTAGCTGAGTACTCACCATTGCCCAATATCCCATCCTCATATCCTGACTTTCTATCCCTACCTTATACCCCGACCTCATATCTCGTCCTCATATCCCGACATCACATTCCGTTCTCGTATGCCGGCCCTGTATCCTGTCCTCATATCCCAACCTCATATCCTGTCCTTGTTTCTCGTCCTCATATCTTGTCCTCATATCCCGTCCTCATAGTCCGACCTTATATCTTGTTCTCATATCCCGACTTCGTATCTGGTCCTCCGCACTAACTATTTTTTGCACCTGCCTGCCGGACAGTCGTCAGGATGTTTAAAAGTCCCAGGCAATCTTTACAGCCCGAGAGTAGTGCAATCAGGAGATGTAGTGAAAGCCTTATATAGTTAGGGTTGATTTAAAGGGGTTATCCAGGAAAAAACTTTTTTATATATATATATATCAACTGGCTCCAGAAAGTTAAACAGATTTCTAAATTACTTCTATTAAAAAATCTTAATCCTTTCAGTACTTATGAGCTTCTGAAGTTGAGTTGTTCTCTTCTGTCTAAGTTCTCTCTGATGACACGTGTCTCGGTAACCGCTCAGTTTAGAAGCAAATCCCCATAGCAAACCTCTTCTAAACTGGGCGGTTCCCGAGACACGTGTCATCAGAGAGCACTCAGACAGAAAAGAACCACCTTAACTTCAGAAGCTCATAAGTGCTGAAAGGATTAAGATTTTTTAATAGAAGTAATTTACAAATCTGTTTAACTTTCTGGAGCCAGTTGATATATATATATATATATATATATATATATATATATATATATATATATATATATATATAAATAAAAGTTTTTTCCTGGATAACCCCTTTAACTCTACTATATTTTGGGTTTACATTTAAAGTGTTAAAGTTTCTTTCAGCCATTAAGAAATTAAACTGGAACATACATGCAAAAGTTCTATGTATAGATGTGTCTATACATCTATATTTATATATTCATACATATATCTGTGTGTGTATAGATTGATGTGAACAGCTCCCTCAATATTCACTAATGATTGTCCTCCTGATATTGTATATTGCTGTTTTCTTCTGCAGACAACCCTGGAGCCCAAGCAATCCAATGAGCCGCAGCTAGTGCGATACTGTGCAGTGTCCTCTATAGAACACGGGCACAGGGAGGTGATCACTGACATACACTGGCTACCAGACTTCTTTGAGGTAAATAATAAGCAGCTACAATTTTATTATGTGGGATTTATATGTTTTTTAATGACCTACCTTGAAAGTTTTTCAGAAGAAGCTGTAAAATGAAATCCTTTTGGTGTAAAACATTGACATACATGTACATCAGCCATGATGTAGGGTTAAGGTGGTCAAACGAACTAGATAGCTATTAGGTGTGCACGTGTTCCCAGGGGGGAATATGGGAGTATATCAAAGACCGACAACTGTGGTTTATCCTCCTTGAGGACAAAAGGGTTTAGGCATGATGAAGTCTAACATGTCCAATCCTGGTTTCCCCCTGCATGGTTGGGACAACCCCATCCACATTAGGTGGTCGTCCGGTCCTACTGAAATTAATGGGTTTTTATAGCTTATCTTAGATAGACGGATGACTAGATATTAGATGGATATTACATAGATAGATATTAAATAGATAGATAGATATATATGAGATAGATAGATAGATTAGATAGATATGAGTGTTAGGATTCGGCAGGCTGGAGGTGGATCCTCTGTGTCAGAGAGGGATTGGCGTGGACCGTGTCGGTGGACCGGTTCTAAGTTGCTACTGGTATTCACCAGAGCCCGCCGCAAAGCGGGATGGTCTTGCTGCGGCGGTAGCAACCAGGTCGTATCCACTGGTAACGGCTCAACCTCTCTGACTGCTGAGACAGGCGCGGTACAAAAGGACAAGAGCAAGGTCGGACGTAGCAGAAGGTCAGGGCAGGCAGCAAGGGTCGTAGTCAGGGGCAACAGCAGAAGGTCTGGAACACAGGCTTTGGACAACACTAAACGCTTTCTCTGGCACAAGGCAACAAGATCCGGCAAGGAAGGAAAGGGGAAGTGAGGTATATGAGCAGGGGGCAGGTGGAGGCTAATTAGACTGATTGGGCCAGGCACCAATCATTGGTGCACTGGCCCTTTAAATCCCAGAGAGCTGGCTCGCGCGCGCCCTAGAGAGCGGAGCCGCGCTCGCCAGAACGTGACAGCCAGGGACCGGGACAGGTAAGTGACTTGGGATGTGATTCGCGAGCGGGCGCGTCCCGCTATGCAAATCGCATCCTCGGCGTCAGAGTCAGTGCAGCGCTCCCGGTCAGCGGGTCTGACCGAGGCGCTGCAGAGAGAACGCCGTGAGCGCTCCGGGGAGGAGCAGGGACCCGGAGCGCTCGGCGTAACAGTACCCCCCCTTAGGTCTCCCCCTCTTTTTGTCTCCTTGTCCCTTCGAATGAGACGAGAACATAGGGGGCGACTCTTGAGTTTCCTTCCGGAAAAAGGAGAGGTCCTGGGAAGGTACATCAGCGGCAGGCAATCCAGAAGAAGTGGGAATGGGGAGGGGGGGCAGAGGGTGAAGCTTGTCACGGGGCAGAGTGTTACCAGGAAGGGGGCTATGAGGAGCAGATGTGAGGCATCGTTTGTGACAAGCAGGACCCCAATTCTTGATCTCCCCGGTGGTCCAGTCAAGGGTGGGAGAATGGCGTTGGAGCCATGGCAGACCGAGGAGGACTTCAGAGGTGCAGTTGGGCAGAACAAAAAATTCAATTTTCTCGTGATGCATCCAATGCTCAGAAGCAGGGGTTCTGTGCGGTAACGCACAGTGCAGTCCAATTTTGCTCCGTTGACGGAAGAAATGTAGAGCGGCTTGACGAGACGGGTCACTGGGATCCTGAACCTATTGACAAAAGAGGCCAGAATAAAATTTCCAGCAGAACCAGAGTCCAAGAAGGCCACAGCTGAGAAGGAGGAGTTGGCAGAAGGAGCAATCCGCACGGGCACAGTGAGACGTGGAGAAGCAGAATTCACACCAAGGGACGCCACTCCCATTTGAACAGGGAGCGTGCGTGCGTTTCCCAGACGCGGAGGACGAATAGGGCAATCCACCAAGAAATGTTCGGTTCTAGCGCAGTACAGACATAAATTTTTATCTCTGCGGCGAGTCCTCTCTTCATGGGTCAGGCGAGACCGATCCACTTGCATAGCCTCCTCGGCGGGAGGCACAGGGGTAGACTGCAAAGGATACTGGGAGAGAGGTGCCCAGAGATCAAGGTCCTTTTCCTGGCGGAGCTCCTGGTGTCTTTCAGAAAAACGCTTGTCGATGCGGGTGGCCAAAAGGGTAAGTTCAGACAGGTTAGCTGGAATTTCTCGTGCGGCCAGTACATCTTTGATGTTGCTGGATAAGCCATTCTTGAAGGTCGCGCAGAGGGCCTCATTGTTCCAGGCTAGCTCTGAGGCGAGGGTACGAAACTGGATGGCGTATTCGCCTACGGAAGAAGTTCCTTGGACTAGGTTCAGCAAAGCAGTCTCGGCAGAGGAGGCCCGGGCTGGTTCCTCGAAGACACTACGAACTTCAGTGAAGAAGGACTGGATAGTGGCAGTGACAGGATCATTGCGGTCCCAGAGCTGTGTGGCCCAAGACAAGGCCTTTCCAGACAGAAGACTAACTACGAAAGCCACCTTAGACCGTTCTGTAGGAAATTGGTCCGACAACATCTCCATATGTAGGTAACATTGAGACAGGAAACCACGGCAGAGTCTAGAGTCCCCATCAAATTTGTCCGGCAGGGACAAGCGGAGGCTGGGAGCGGGCACTCGCTGCGGAGGAGGTGCAGGAGCTCGCGGAGGAGATGGTTGCTGCTGTAGCAGTGGCAGAAGTTGCTGTAGCATGGCGGTCAACTGCGACAGCTGCTGTCCTTGTTGGGCGACTTGCTGAGATTGATGAGAATGAGATAGATAGATAGCTAGATATATATAGATAGATAGCTCACTGACTGCCCCACCATTGATGTGTAGGTGATGTGTCAGCAGTCTCCATAGGGGTGAGAGGTGACAACGCTGCAGTTGTTCTGGTCTTGTCACCTGTTTCCTGGTCTTGGACATAGTAATACTGTAACCTGAGGGAAAACTAAAACCTAAAGCTCCATTAATTTGTTCTCCCTCCTGCGGTGAACTTTCTCCCCTCAGGAACATGTATAAAGATCTGGGTTTTATAAGAGAATTATTATAATCTATAAAACATTCACCTTGGATTAGCAGCTCGGTGTCTGGGTTGTGGAGTGAGCTCAGTCTCAGACACCTCGGTGTCAGCCATCCCCGGCCCGTACATTATTATGTTCCACATATAACATTACATTTTTCTGTTCTTATGGTTCACTTCAGTTCACGAACACTTGTAATATGTTTTTGCACATTTTCCTGCGAGCCTTGCAAAAGTGACCGTGTATGTATATTATAGACGGGGAAAGCATCCAAACCAGTATGGGATTGTTCAGCACCATTATAAAGCTTATGTATTAGTAAACCCAAACATCTGCACCATGAACGCAGGTTCACATGGAGAAAAAGATTTAGTATTTCCCTTGAAATTAGCATTAAAATACACAAGTATTTCTACAAATACTTAGGCTTTTTAATGCATATTTAACACATTTTTTGTTTTAAACAGCGCAATACAATGTACATATAATACACATGTATACATAATATATGTCACTATACATAATAAATGTAAACGGTGACTCAACCAGCAGAATAGTGAGTACATATCTAGAGTATAATACACGTATAATACAGGCTATAACTCAGGATCAGTACAGGATAAGTAATGTAATGTATGTATACAGTGACCTCCCCAGCAGAATAGTGAGTACAGCTCTGGAGTATAAGACAGGATATAACTCAGGATCAGTACAGGATAAGTAATGTAATGTATGTACACAGTGACCTCACCAGCAGAATAGTGAGTACACCTCTGGAGTATAATACAGGATATACTCAGGATCAGTACAGGATAAGTAATGTAATGTATATACACAGTGATCTCACCAGCAGAATAGTGAATACAGCTCTGGAGTATAATGCAGGATATAACTCAGGATCAGTATAATATATGTAATGTAATGTATGTACACAGTGACCCCACCAGCAGAATAGTGAGTACAGCTCTGGAGTATTATACAGGATATAACTCAGGATCAGTACAGGATAAGTAATGTAATGTATGTACACAGTGATCTCAGCAGCAGAATAGTGAGTACAGCTCTGGGGTATAATACAGGATATAACTCAGGATCAGTACAGGATAAGTAATGTAATGTATGTACACAGTGACCTCACCAGCAGAATAGTGAGTACAGCTCTGGAGTATAATACAGGATATAACTCAGGATCAGTACAGGATAAGGAATGTAATGTATGTACACAGTGACCTCACCAGCAGAATAGTGAGTACAGCTCTGGAGTATAATACAGGATATAACTCAGGATCAGTACAGGATAAGTAATGTGAAGTATAATATCAGACCATTTATTATCACTTTTAAGGGCCATGGCCACTATCGGTCCACTCCAGGGCTGTGGGCATTTGCCAGGATATAAAACAAATCTTGTCAAATGCAAACACTAGTTTTTGATAAATACATGTTTGTTTGATTTTGACTTTTCAGATAACTCGGACTGGATATCCATACGAAAATAAAAGCGGTTACTGCGTCCAGCTTGTGACATGTTCTCCTGACTGGTATGTGAAATAGTGATAATTTACACTTGGAATCTGTTATACTTTTCCATAATAATATTTAATGATGGGACAACCCCTTTCATTTTGTGGGTTTCTGTTAGCGAGGATGCATTGGATCCCTGAGTTCTCTTCTTACCTTGTAAATATTCTAATAAACTATTTCTGGAAAATTGGGAGACAGCCAAAATGTATTGCTGCACAGCTTGGCAGAATAGCCATACAGATCTGTGGAAAAAAAGACTTGATGAGAATTGCAGCAATGTCAGCCATTATGAGTGTCACCCAGCTTTTTTGGCAACATTTAGAATTAATTTGCAGAATATACAGTGAACAACAGAGAAGAAATCTGTGACCTATATTTATTATTGATATATTTATTTTAGGTAGCAATACTATTTCCAACCAGGGGGCCTCCAGCTGTTGCAAAACTACAACTGCCCAGAAAGCCACCTAGCTTTTCCAGGATAAGGTCATTTCATGATAAAAAGACAACCTAACTGACTGTTGTAAAGCTACAATGGGCTTTACCCAGCTTTTCCAGGAGCACATAGCATTAAAATCTGATAGATAGCACCAAAAGACAACCTAACTGAACTGTTGCAAAACTATAACTTCCAGAATGCCCGGACAGCCGTTGGGAGTTGTAGTTTTCTAACAACTGGAGAGAAATATATTTGGGTACAGTTTTATAACTGCAGAACTTACCAATGACTACAGCTCTGATGGGACAGTCAGACAGACTACACAATGGTATATAGTGACTCACATGTGATGTCTTCTCTGTAGTCTTCATCTTGTCCAGGCACCAGAACTTCTTCCAGAGCTACATCTTCCCTCAGAGTCCTACCACACACTGTGCCCCCTGAATATAACCCTGCCACACACTGTGCCCCCTGAATATAACCCTGCCACACACTGTGCCCCCTGAATATAACCCTGCCACACACTGTGCCCCCTGAATATAACCCTGCCACACACTGTGCCCCCTGAATATAACCCTGCCACACACTGTGCCCCCTGAATATAACCCTGCCACACACTGTGCCCCCTGAATATAACCCTGCCACACACTGTGCCCCCTGAATATAACCCTGCCACACACTGTGCCCCCTGAATATAACCCTGCTACACACTGTGCCCTGAAAATTATACTGCTATCCCTGTACTGTCCTCCTTTGTTGTCATCCTCTCTTTCCCTCCAGACCACACAGTCTTCCTCCAGACCCCTACCCCCCCCCAAACTCTATGTCCTCCTCTAGACCCCTGTGCCCCCTCAGACTTCCCTTCCTTCTCCAGACCCCTCTGTCCTCCTTCTCCAGACCCCTCTGTCCTCCTTCTCCAGACCCCTCTGTCCTCCTTCTCCAGACCCCTCTGTCCTCCTTCTCCAGACCCCTCTGTCCTCCTCCAGACTTCTATGCCCCCCAGATTCGTCTGTTTTTCCCAGACCCCTCTGTCCTTCTCCAGACCCCTATGTCCTCCTTGTCTAGACCCCTTTGTCCTTCTTTTCAAAGCCCCTGTCCTCCTTCTCCAGACCTCTTTTGTGCTTCTCCTTCAGACCCCTTGGTCCTCCCTTGAGACCCCGCTGCTCTCCTCCAGACCCCTCAGGATCCCTTTTTACGTTCGTGCTATCGACCGTACGGTTTCATTAACATTATATTTTAATTGTTTGGATGTTTCCGTGCGCAGCAAATACCACATATGGCACGAAGCGGCGGCCGACACGCCCCCTCCATACAGCTCCTGTTACGCCGAGCGCTCCGGGTCCCCGCTCCTCCCCGGAGCGCTCACGGCGTCTCTCTCCCTGCAGCGCTGCACTGTCATGGCCGTCGGGGATGCGATTCGCACAGCGGGACGCGCCCGCTTGCGAATCGCGTCCCAAGTCACTTACCTGTCCCGGTCCCCGGCTGTCATGCTCTGGCGCGCGCGGCTCCGCTCTCTAGGGCGCGCGCGCGCCAGCTCTCTAGATTTAAAGGGCCAGTGCACCAATGATGGTGCCTGGCCCAATCTTCCCAATTAGCTTGATTAGTTTCCACCTGTGCACTCCCTACTTATACCTCACTTCCCCTGCACTCCCTCGCCGGATCTTGTTGCCATCGTGCCAGTGAAAGCGTTCCCTTGTTTGTTCCTAGCCCGTGTTCCAGACCTCCTGCCGTTGCCCCTGACTACGATCCTTGCTGCCTGCCCTGACCTTCTGCTACGTCCGACCTTGCTTTTGCCTTATCCCTTGTACCATGCCTATCTCAGCAGTCAGAGAGGTTGAGCCGTTGCCGGTGGATACGACCTGGTTGCTACCGCCGCTGCAAGACCATCCCGCTTTGCGGCGGGCTCTGGTGAAAACCAGTAGCGACTTAGAACCGGTCCACCGACACGGTCCTCGCCAAACCCTCTCTGACACAGAGGATCCACCTCCAGCCTGCCGATCCGTGACAGCTCCATGGTAGAGCCAGTGTAGCCTCCGGTTCTCCCATAGAGCTGCATTGAGGGGTGCGTGTCAGCCGCTGATTTGTGCAGTGGTCAAACATGCCCCATTCAGGAGGAGAGCTGAGGCCCTGTATGGGAGATCGTGGGGGGGCTTGGCAGTGTTCGGAACCCCCAATATCTGACACCATAAAGCATAATCAAGGACAAAATCAAGTACATTTTTTATATACACAAAAAGTAATCATTTTTTTAAAATTTGTTAAATTAAACAAAACCTGTTATGATTAATCGTATGGACCTACAGAATAAAGATAATGTGTCAATGTTACTGTAAAGTGCACTGTGTAGGAACATAAGGCCCCAAAAGTTACAAAATGGCGTTGTTGTCTTTTTCAATTTCGCCCCACAAATATTTTGTTTCAGTTTCACCATTGATTTAGTGGTAAAATAAGTGATGTCATTACAGAGTACAATTGGTGAAGGATTCTCACTGGCCGCCATGAACAACAATTTTACTGCATCTGCTCAAAACCTGGAGATACAGACGGGGCAGGGTATATAGGGTCACATCAGAAAGGGGGGTGTTGAGCACAAAGGGGTTAAATGTGGCAGGTGGGCTAAGGATACAGGGTCTCACAGGGAATGAGGGGTATTCACAAAGGTATGGGGCAGTTGGTGATAGAGGGGAGGGCAGGAGGTACACATGGAGGGGTAGTTGCACCAGTTGAGGGGGAGCAGTGAGAAAGGGGCAGCCTAGATACCTCTTGCTTTGCTCCGTTTCCTGCAGCAGGGACTCAAACTTGTTGGTGATGATCTTCCGGCTCATCCCATGACGGCTCAGAGTCACTGGCACTGGGAGGGCCTTTCGGTCACCTTTGGTCAAGCAGCAGATATTACTTTATAAAAGCAGGCCATTGAGGAAACAAGCACCTCTACTGCTCCGCTCTTCCAATCAGCCGATGTCAGGGAGCATTTGAGCAGACGTGCCTGCGTGCTGCACTTTTGTTCCTCTTAAAGTGACAGTGGTCACCAGCCTAATCTGTCACTGGCGGCGGGGGCCCGGTATCTGGCCCGACTGAAGTGTGTAAAAAAAATGGGGATGATGGCAGCAGCAAACCCCCTCTGTTAGTCTGCCCCTGGCTGTGACTGCTGGCCGCGGCTCTTACAGTGGCGACCAGCGATTTCTGCTTTAAGAGCTCTTAAAGGAGATCTGCAGCGGTATATATAACCTAGCAATCTCTTGTATGGGGCCCCTCTTCCCGTGCAGGAGGCACGGCTGCGGCCTCAGAGTTTTTAGGGCTAGTGGACAGGACAGCCCACTGACAGTCTGGTCCACCAGGCAAATGCCCATTGTGCCCAATGGCAAGTCCGGCCCTCGTTGCCTTGGCAACTGTATCACCCAGCATCAACCCCTCTCTCTCTCTACAACGCACTATGCAGATCGCGCAGGACATAAAAAAAAACTAAAAACCTCATGTCATCCACATTTTGTTAACACTATTTTTCATACACAGAAATAAAATAAATGAGTCGAACAAGTCAAAGAATGGTTAAAAATGGGAAACTTTATTTATTATTATTATAATGTTTGTGTAGGGATTTTATGTAACCTCCCATCACTCACAAAGAGCGGACAGTAACACCTCAGGACAGGAAAAACCTCCAGAGGGGAGGAAACCTGTAGGGAATCCATGGCTACTGTACTACCCTTCCTCTGGGCATACTAAAGGAGGTTACCTCTAGAATTTGGGCAAAGTGTCTGTGTATGTGCGTGATTCCAGGGGTTATGTCTTCATCCAACTTCTTGCTGTAGGTCCGGAAATGAGACTCCACCTCCTGGAAATACTGCATCTAAGAGAGAAAAACAAAAGAAAAGAAAGATAATTTACATGTTTATTATAGAAATGTACATGGAACGACACTAACCAAACCTGTGTATGAATCTGCATTCCCGGGTCCCTACAGTGTCCAGCATGGGCCCCTCACTGATGAACAATGAGCAGGAGCCGTGTTATTTCTGCTCAGTGCTGCTCTCTGGTGGACAGTGGTTATGACATCACATGTGTGACACGCTGCTCCTCCTGGGAGTTCTATGTGGGCAGTGCTGCTCTCTGATTGGCTGAAATCCAGAAAGCTTTTTAACATATTGTGGATGACTGTTTCAGCAATTTTTGTGAAAATGGTGCTACTCTCTATGGGGTGCAATATATTTATGTTATATTATTATTATTATTATTAATAATAAATGATATATACAGTGGTCCCTCAACATACGATGGTAATCCGTTCCAAACGGACCATCGTTTGTTGAAACCATCGCATGTTGAGGGATCCATACAATGTAAAATATAGGACAGTGGTCTACAACCTGCGGACCTCCAGATGTTGCAAAACTACAACACCCGGCATGCCCGGACAGCCAACATGCTGGGTGTTGTAGTTTTGCAACATCTAGAGGTCTGCAGGTTGTAGACTACTGTAAGAGGAAGTTGTACACACCTGTCCCCGACACTCTGGCAAGGTCTCTGCTTCCCCGGCATCCGCGCTCTCCGTCGCCGCCATCACGTCGCTACGCACGCCGCTCCTATTGGATGACGGGATGGCGTGCACAGCGACGTGATGACGTTGACGGAGAGCGCCGACGATGCAGGGGATCCCGAAGAGGACGCGCCGGAGCCCAGAGGACAGGTAAGAGACATCACCGGAGCTCACGGGGCACCGTAAACGGCTATCCGGTGGCAGCTGAAGCAGTCTGCGCTGACGGATAGCCATTTATGCGATGGCCCCGACATAAAAAAGCATCGTATGTTGATGCTGCCTTCAACATGCCTCTGAGAGAGCATCGCATGTTGAAATTATCGTATGTCGGGGCCATCGTAGGTCGAGGGGTCACTGTATATATATATATATATATATATATATATATATATATATGTATTGCAAAATATTTTCGTCTTCCCAACCATCGCTGTTGACCGCAAACAGGTTGGAGATGACTGGGGGAGATGGCCATCTTTTTTCATCTTTGGGGAAACCTCTTGAAGGGGTACACCGGTGGTCAACGTGTTTTTCCGTTTTTGACTTACCCTATTTGTTTTGTTTAATTTCTATTCTTGTTGTTTAGCCTACTCTATTTCCGTTCTTTGTTGTCTTTTTATCCCCCACTTTGTTTTCCTATCTTTGCTTCTATTTCCTGTTTCTTGCTGTGCTGAAAACTACAAATCCCAGCATGCCACATGCCTTGCTGGTTTGGGGCAGCTCCTTTTTTTTTGTTTGTTTGTTCCGCCCTTTACCCATCCTACTATTTTCCCGGGTCAGCCCCCTTATACAAAGCACACTAATATAATCAGCCCTGGTTGGGATACACTGGCACACACACACACAAAAGGGACTACAACTCCCAGCATGTGTCATTCAGGAGTCTTCAGTATGTGGTATAACACCAGCATGCTGCCTCTGTAGTCTCCTGGGGGTTGTAGTTCACCACACCTCTGTAGGGCATACACCAGTGTTTCCCAACCAGGGTGCCTCCAGGTGTTGCAAAACTACAACTCTCAGCATGCCCTGACAGCCTTTGGGCATGCTAGGAGTTGTAGTTTTGCAACAGCTGGAGGCACACTGGTTGGGAAACACTGGTGTAACATGATGTGTATGCTGAATAGGCTAGAACGGTGTTTCCCAACCAGTGTGCCTCCAGCTGTTGCAAATCTACAACTCCCAGCATGCCCAAAGTCTGTCAGGGCATGCTGGGAATTGTATTTTTGCAACAGCTGGAGGCACACTGGTTTGCAAACGCTAGCATACACACACACGCACACAACAGGGACTACAACTCCCAGCATGTGTCATTCAGGAGTCCCCTCACCCTTCACATATAGGGGGAGATTTATCAAAACCTGTGCAGAGGAAAACTTGCCCAGTTGCCCATAGCGACCAATCAGCTTGCTGCTTTCCTTTTTATGAAGGCCTGTGAAAAATGATGTTTTTATACATTTATTATGTGTGTTGTTTAGCTCTTCTGGTCAGGTGACAACATTCCAGAGGTATATATATATATATATATACTCATGATATGCTCATTTGAATTGTGGAGGCACACTGGTTGGGAAACACTGGTGTAACATGATGTGTATGCTGAATAGGCTAGAACGGTGTTTCCCAACCAGTGTGCCTCCAGCTGTTGCAAATCTACAACTCCCAGCATGCCCAAAGTCTGTCAGGGCATGCTGGGAATTGTATTTTTGCAACAGCTGGAGGCACACTGGTTTGCAAACGCTAGCATACACACACACGCACACAACAGGGACTACAACTCCCAGCATGTGTCATTCAGGAGTCCCCTCACCCTTCACATATAGGGGGAGATTTATCAAAACCTGTGCAGAGGAAAACTTGCCCAGTTGCCCATAGCGACCAATCAGCTTGCTGCTTTCCTTTTTATGAAGGCCTGTGAAAAATGAAAGAAGCGATCTGATTGGTTGCTATGGGCAACTGGGCAAGTTTTCCTTCACAGGTTTTGATAAATCTCCCCCATAGAGATAATTCCCAGTATGAGATTTATTCCCCTGCAGTCCATACATCCCCAGCCCGTGCACCTTCTCATCCTCCCCTTCAGATAAGGCTGCTTTCACACTATAAAACTCATCCGTTTTAAAGATCCGTTTGATGTTCCATTAGGAAAACCCTGAAAATCGTTCATTAAACGTCCGTTAGAAAATCCCATTATAGTCTATGGGATTTTTACATTATCCGTTTTAATCCATTATAGTCCGTTATTAATAACGGACGTTATTTTGTAACGGGAGAATGAACGGAAGAAATAGTGCATGCAATATTTCTCCCGTTACTATCTTCCGTCACAAAATAACGTCCGTTATTCATAACGGACTATAACGGATAATGTAAAAATCCCATAGACTATAATGGGATTTTCTAACAGACGTATGGGATTTTCTAACGGACGTTTAATGGCCGATTTTCAGGGTTTTCATAATGGAACATCAAACGGATCTTTAAAAGGATGAATTTTATAGTGTGAAAGCAGCCTAAGGCTTATCTTCTCTGTGAGGTCCTTCTCCTGTGCAGACCTGCGTCCTTAGAATACAGAGCAGGGGGGAGGGGAGGAGCTGTGTACTCAGCTGGATGAGATGAGGGGGCGTGGCTTATTCCTCTCTTGCAGACAGAGAGAGAAAAAAAAAAAGCTGTGACATCTTGTCCACAACAGACTCAGAACTGTGGACAACAGTAAAAGAAAACCCTCTGAACTACAGAACTTCCTGCCCAACAAACAGGTAAGAAAAACACACACATGCTGCCAAAACATATAACACGTGTATATTGCAAAAAAACTAAACGTACAAAGAAGATGCCATATAGTCAAAAAAATTAACCACCGGAGTACCCCTTTAAATGACATCTCACCCAGCCAACCAGCACCCTGCTCTGTACTCATGAGAGGCAAGAACAACAAAACAGTTGTCTACAGATGGGGGTCTCTTCCTTTTGGAGCAATATGAAAGAACAAGAGGCGCTCCCTGGTGTATCTCATGCTGCCATAAGAATGTGGTTTTCCATTATGCTTTTTTTATGCTATGCTGCTAATTTTGTGACTATTCTAGTGATGTTTTTATATATTTATTATGTGTGTTGTTTAGCTCTTCTGGTCAGGGGACAACATTCCAGAGGTATATATATATATATATATATATATATATATATATATATATATATATTCATGGTATGCTCATTTGAATTGTGTCTAATGAAGAAGCCGGCCCAGCTTCGAAACGCGTTGTACATTTATCCTTTTATAAAAAATTCCCATGTTGGTATAGTACGTCTATTTGTTGGCAGCGCCCAATTATCCTCCTGGATCTGGAGGTCGTGGAGTTGGAGTTTGCACGTCTTCCTTTTTGAGGACACTCAGGGTTGGTTAATATATATTTACAGGGAAGTTTCATTTAGAGAGAGTGCTATTCCAGGAGTTGGCTCTCACTTAGAATTACCTAGGCCGATAACCATGACAAGGGGACGTCCTCTACATCTAGAGGAAAGAAGGTTTCACCACAATCACAGACGGGGATTCTTTACTGTAAGAGCAGTGAGACTATGGAACTCTCTGCTCCATGGTGTTGTGATGTCTGACTCAATACACAAGTCCTGGGCCTGGATGTTTTTCTTGAAGGAAAGAACGTTGATTCATGGATTTATTCTGATGCCATATTGCGGTTGGGAAGGAATTTTTACTCAATAAGGCAATTAGCATCAGCCTTATGGGTTTTTTTTATCCGCCTTCCTCTGGATCAACACAGTAGGGTTTTGGGTTGAACCCGATGGACTCTATGTTACTATGAGTGTGGTGAATTTCCTCTATAAATGCAAAATATAAACATACAATTGGCCAGAAGTCTAAAAAAAGACACATACGCCTACGGTTCTCTTGCTGTGGTCCTTCAGCTCCAACGCTCTCTTCTCCGCAACTCAAAACGTCTTTCTCTGTTCATAATATTCCAAATGAACGACTTCTCTGTCCAAGTAGTGCAAGACTCCGCTGCTCTGTAGAAAAGGGAGAATATTATGTCGGGCAATGTTCTGTATTTGCAGGTGGGACAACCCGAGGTAGCGCTTAGCTGCTCCAATAACCTGAACCAATGAATCTATTCCACTAGGACCTTTACACAGCCGATCAGTGGAGGTGCCAAGAGTCAGGACCCCAATCATCTAGTAATGACGGCCCCATCTAAGAACAGATCTGTTCTCTTCTCCCAATAGTGGACACTCACGGGGAATAAAATAGTGTCGGCTATTGAGAGATCTCTCCTATTGGGAAAAAGGCTCAAAAATCTTTCTAAATGACCGAATACTGTCCTGTACTCACTCCAGAGTGTAATTACCTATAAAACATGATAATAAGCAATATTACAAGTTGAATCTCCCAGTGCTGTTTAATCTCCCCTTATCCCTCCCCCCGTATCATTTCATCCCCACTTTATACCCTGTGACACTTTATTCCCTCATGCCTTGTGCCAAATTATCCCCCCTTACCTCTGTGCCACATCATGTACTCTTGATCCCCCTGTGCCATTTCATTCCCCCTTTATTACCCTCTGTGTAAATTCATCACCCCCCTCTTTATGAAGTGACACAGGAGGATAAAGGGGGAATGAAATGGCACAGGGGGTGGTAAAGATGTAAAAACATTTTTTTTTTCCACTGGAGTACCCCTTTAAAGAAATAAAAAGTGCAGTACTCACTTTACCAATCCCCGCTGCTGCTGTTGTGATGGTGCGCGAGTCTCTGTTAATCTCCACTTCCTGGTCCTCCTCTCTACAATCAGGAAATACGTGCCCAACCAATCATGGACGGCAGTAGTGACACACCTCAGCCAGTGATTGGTTGGGGGCGCATTTTCAGATTTTATAGATGTGGAGTTTAGCAGAGTCGCGGGCACCATCACAATAGTAGCAGAGGGGATCTGTAAGAGTGCTGCTTTTTTTTATTATTCCCGTTTGCCCTCTTTTTTTTATACATTTTATCCTGCCATACAACCCCTTTAAAACTTTTTGTGAATTTATGTTTGTTAATATTTTTCCAAATTTTTCCTTTTAAAAATAGCATGATTGAACCTGCTCTCCGGTGCCTTAGATGAAGATGTGCAAATTATATGTTTTTGCTTTCAGTCCTGACATAGCCTCCCGCAGATTGATTTATGTAGCTTCCTACTAAGTAGTATAGTCAGACTCATAACATAGCTTGCAGCCAGAGATTGACAGTACCTACGAATTTCATGTACGAATGAGTTCTAGTCCTAAATTCAATGCATATTAAAGCATACCTGTCAATACAAAAAAAAAAAAAAACTTTTGACATGTCCTAGGGACATGTCAAAAGTTTTTATCGTTTGGGTTCTGAGTATTCCATACCAACCAATGGCAAGAACGAGCCAGGAGAGAGGAGCGCGGCCACACACATCTCTCCCCATTCTGTGTTTATAATGCCTGGATGACACCATAGGCTTACATTATGAGTTCGTCCAGGTCATGTAACACGGAGCAGGAAAAGAAAGAAAAAAATAAATTTCCTTACAATTAAAGGGGTACTCCGGTGAAAAACTATTTTTTTCAAATCAACTGGTGTCACAAAGTTAAACAGATTTGTAAATGACTTCTATTTAAAAATCTTAATCCTTCCAGTACTTATCAGCTGCTGTATACTACAGAGGAAGTTGTTTTCTTTTTGAATTTCTTTTCTGTCTGACCACAGTGCTCTCTGCCATGTCAGGAACTGTCAGCAGAGAGCACTGTGGTCAGACAGAAAATAACTACACAACTTTCTCTGAGATAATTTAAAGGAGTACTCCGCTGCTCAGCATTTGGAACAAACTGTTCAGAACTCTGGAGTCGGCGCCGGGAGCTTGTGACATCATAGCCCCGCCCCCTCAATGCAAGTCTATGGGAGGGGGCGTGGCAGCTGTAGACTTGCATTGAGTCTGTAACTATGGTAACCCCTCTACTTTTGCCATTTTTCCTTGCCTGCGATGATGTAAGAGGTAAAGATTTGGTCATATGTTGAGGAGGTGTAACTAATTATGGATACAGTTGTTGTAGCATGTATAAAGGTTTGTCCTGCAGAGCCTATTGTTCATGCCATGATTAAGATCTGTTAACAGATCGAAACGCGTTGGAGTTTTGTTTGGAGTTTTGTCGTGTTTTTTGATACGCTTCATGTAGAATTTTATCGGTAGCTGGAGAATCGCCAGCGTTCTGAACACTTTGTTCAGAACGCTCGGAGCCGAAGGCCGTAATCGTGACGCCACGGCCACGCCCCCTCCATTCATGTCTATGGGACGGGGGGTGTCAGCCGACACGCCCCCTCGCATAGACATGAATGAAGGAGGCGTGGCGTGATGTCACGACCACTGGCGCAGGAACCCAGTGTTTGTCTAGAATGCTGGGTGCTGCAGGAGATCGCAGGGGGTCCCAGTAGCGGGACCCCCGCGATCAGAAATCTTATCCCCTATCCTTTGGTTTTATGAATGCACATATTCTGATATTATTTTTTATTTATTTTTTAGTTTTTTCAGTTTTGATTTCCGCTTGCTGTTAGTGAATGGAAACAATTTTTTTCACATTCAGAGGCTGAAAATCTATTCTGATGATATCCAATTAACATAGTACTTCATATCCTGCAACTATGAGCAATAATACAATAAGTGTTTCCTTTCATTTACAACAACCGGAGATCTTAAAAATAGGCAAGGATTTAAATGTAAATTTATTCAAACATAATGCATATTTTTATTGTTATTTTACTAGGAATAAACTTTATTAACTTAAAACTAAATATTGGTATACCATAAAAAAAAGAAAAAGGTGGTGGCAAATCCTTTCACTCTGCTGACTGACAAGGGTCATGTAGGGTTGGACCAACCAATGTTAAAGGAGTACTCCGGTAAAAAACTATTTTTTCCATATCAACTGGCTCCAGAAAGTTAAGCAGATTTCTAAATTACTTCTATTAAAAAAATATTAATCCTACCAGTACTTATCAGCTGCTGAAATAGAGTTGTTCTGTTCTGTACAACCACAGTGCTCTCTGCTGACACCTCCTGTCTGTATCAGGAATTGTCCAGAGTAGGCAAACCTCTTCTACTCTGGACAGTTCCTGAGACAGACAGAGGTGTCAGCAGAGAGCACTGTGGTCAGACAGAAAAAAACAACTCAACTTTAGCAACTTATAAATACTGGAAGGATTAAGATTTTTTAATAGAAGTTATTTACAAATCTGTTTAATTTTCTGGAGCCAATTGATATGAAAAAAATGCTTTTCACCGGAGTACCCCTTTACCCCTGGTCATCAATGTTTTTGTTCTAAAACATCACATAATATAAAATGTCTCTTGTAGTTTGACCCTTAAAGGGGTACTCCGGTGAAAAACTTTTTTCTTTAAATCAACTGGTGACAGAAAGTTAAACAGATTTGTAAATTACTTCTATTAAAAAATCTTAATCCTTCCTGTACTTATTAGCTGCTGAATTCTGCAGTGGAAATTCTTTTCCGTTTGAAACACAGAGCTGTCTGCTGACATCACAAGCACAGTGCTCTCTGCTGACATCTCTGTCCATTTTAGGAACTGCCAGAGTAAAAGGAAATCCCCATAGCAAACATATGCTGTTCTGGGTAGTTCCTAAAATGGACAGAGATGTCAGCAGAGAGCTCTGTGCTCATGATGTCAGCAGAGAGCTCTGTCTTTCAAAAAGAGAAGAATTTCCGCTGTAGTATTCAGCAGCTAATAAGTACAGGAAGGATTAAGATTTCTTAATAGAAGTAATTTACAAATCTGTTTAACTTTCTGGCACCAGTTGATTTAAAAAAAAAAAAAAAAGTTTTTCACCGGAGTACCTCTTTAAGTGCTGATATTGTAATATACATCATGTTAAAAAGAAATCTCCATATGTACAGACGCTATATTTTTTATGCCCCCAGAGAATCTGTAAGGGGTAGGATTTGCACAAAATCCAAGAACAGAGTTTTCAACTATAGATGTTAAGGATCAAAAGGGCTGACGGTAAAGTTCAGTGGATATTAAGACCTGTCACTAGCAAACATAATCCCGCACAAGAACATAAACGGCGCTAATACTTTCCCTTTCAAGAAAGTCTTTTATTTTATGCTTCATGAACATTTGGCCCTGAAGGCAGAAGTCACTTAAACTGAGACGGATGATCTTAGGATCATGATATAATATCCATTCAGTTTCTAAAGACAAAAATGTCCTCAATATTGTGTATTGACTAGTGTTTCCCAACCAGGGTGCCTCCAGCTCTTGCATGCCTTCGGCTGTCCGGGCATGCTGGGAGTTGTAGTTTTGCAAGAGCTGGAGGCACCCTGGCTTGGAAACACTGGTATAGACAGACAGAAGAATAGAAAATAGATTATACATATGAGATAGATAGATAGATAGATAAATATGAGATAGATACATATGAGATAGATAGATAGATAGATAGATAGAAAGATAGACAGATATGAGATATATATAGATAGATAGATAGATATGAGAGATAGATAGAAAGATAGACAGATATGAGATATATAGATGGATAGATATGAAAGAGATAGATATTAGATAGATAGATAGATAGATAGATAGATAGATATGAGATAGATAGATATGAGATAGATAGATAGATATGAGATAGATAGATATGAGATAGATAGATATGAGATAGATATGAGATAGATAGATATGAGATAGATATGAGATAGATAGATATGAGATAGATAGATATGAGATAGATATGAGATAGATAGATATGAGATAGATATGAGATAGATAGATAGATAGATAGATATGAGATAGATATGAGATAGATATGAGATAGATAGATATTAGATAGATAGATAGATAGATAGATAGATATGAGATAGATAAATATGAGATAGATATGAGATAGATAGATATGAGATAGATAGATATGAGATAGATATGAGATAGATATGAGATAGATAGATATGAGATAGATATGAGATAGATAGATAGATATGAGATAGATATGAGATAGATATGAAATAGATAGATAATACTGCCAGGAGAGCAGCACAACCAACAATGTAATCCAAGTAAATGGTGCACGCTGTGTAGGAACCTTGGTGCCGGGATCCCAGTTCAATAAATCCAAAATAGCAGCAGCACACAACGTATACGGTGCAAAAATAGTGGTTTATTGCATAGAGCTCTACTTACACTGATGCAATAAACCACTATTTTTGCACCGTATACGTTGTGTGCTGCTGCTATTTTGGATAGATAGATATGAGATAGATAGATAGATATGAGAGATAGATAGATAGATATGAGAGAGAGAGATAGATAGATATTAGATGGATAGATAGATATGAGAGTGATAGATAGATATTATATAGATAGATAGATATGAGATATATAGATAGATATGAGATAGATAGATGATAGATAGATAGATATGAGATAGATAGATATGAGATAGATAGATAGATAGATAGATAGATATGAGAGAGATAGATATGAGATAGATAGATATGAGAGAGATAGATAGATAGATATGAGATAGATATGAGATAGATATGAGATAGATAGATATGAGAGAGATAGATAGATAGATATTAGATGGATAGATAGATATGCGATAGATATGAGAGCGATAGATAGATAGATATTATATAGATAGATAGATATGAGATATATAGATAGATAGATAGATTTCATGTTTTTAATTTGCTTTTAATTCACTGCTGATAGGGCACACCTGGGATACCGGTTTAGGGAAACTGATATATGTTTATTTTATGAGGATTTTGCTAAATTTATATTGATGTTACGATTGCATTGGTTTGTAATATATGCACTTTATATATTGTATACACTTACATTTTATGATTGTATTTTTGATCACTTTTATGACAATGTTTACATTTGATTGTTTGTTAACCACACACCTGATATAATGTGGATGTTGTAACCTGTGTACCATGCTTGAAAAAGATGGCGGGATGCCTTCGAAACGTTGCATCTGATATGGGTTAAATAAATCCCATTTTTTGCACTTTACTACCAGGTGTGCTGCTGTATCTTCTTTCTTCTTGGATTATCTGTGCAGTCTGCGATTGGGACTGCTATCCTCGCTTGCACCCCAAGATTTTGCCAGAATACGTGGTTGTGCTGCCTGCTCTTTACATAGATAGATAGATAGATAGATATGAGATAGATAGATATGAGATAGATAGATATGAGAGAGATAGATATTAGATAGATAGAGAGATAGATATGAGATAGATAGATATGAAAGATAGATAGATATGAGATATATAGATAGATAGATATGAGAGAGAGATAGATAGATATGACAGAGATAGATAGATATGAGATATATATATATATATATATATATATATATATATATATATATATTAGATAGATAGATATTAGATGGATAGATAGATAGATAGATGGATAGATATGAGATAGATAGATATGAGAGAGATAGATATATATAAGATAGATATATCTAAGATAGATAGATAGATATGTGAGAGATAGATACATAGATAATATGAGATAGATAGATAGATAGATAAATATGAGATAGATAGATATGAGATAGATAGATATGAGATAGATAGATATAAGATAGATAGATATATAATAGATATGAGAGATAGATAGAAAGATAGACAGATATGAGATATATAGATAGATATGAAAGAGATAGATAGATAGATATATGAGATAGATAGATATGAGATAGATAGATATGAGATAGATAGATGGATATGACATAGATAATACTCCCAGGAGAGCAGCACAACCAACAATGTAATCCAAGTAAATGGTGCACGCTGTGTAGGAACCTTGGTGCCGGGATCCCAGTTCAATAAATCCAAAATAGCAGCAGCACATAACGTATACGGTGCAAAAATAGTGGTTTATTGCATAGAGCTCTACTTACACTGATGCAATAAACCACTATTTTTGCACCGTATACGTTGTGTGCTGCTGCTATTTTGGATAGATAGATAGATATGAGATAGATAGATATGAGATAGATAGATATGAGATAGATAGATAGATATGAGAGATAGATAGATAGATATGAGAGAGAGAGATAGATATTAGATGGATAGATAGATATGAGAGCGATAGATAGATATTATATAGATAGATAGATATGAGATATATAGATAGATATGAGATAGATAGATGATAGATAGATAGATAGATATGAGATAGATAAATATGAGATAGATAGATAGATATGAGAGAGATAGATATGAGATAGATATGAGATAGATAGATATGAGAGAGATAGATAGATAGATAGATATTAGATGGATAGATAGATATGCGATAGATATGAGAGCGATAGATAGATAGATATTATATAGATAGATAGATAGATATGAGATATATAGATAGATAGATATGAGATATATAGATAGATAGATTTCATGTTTTTAATTTGCTTTTAATTCACTGCTGATAGGGCACACCTGGGATACCGGTTTAGGGAAACTGATATATGTTTATTTTATGAGGATTTTGCTAAATTTATATTGATGTTACGATTGCATTGGTTTGTAATATATGCACTTTATATATTGTATACACTTACATTTTATGATTGTATTTTTGATCACTTTTATGACAATGTTTACATTTGATTGTTTGTTAATCACACACCTGATATAATGTGGATGTTGTAACCTGTGTACCATGCTTGAAAAAGATGGCGGGATGCCTTCGAAACGTCGCATCTGATATGGGTTAAATAAATCCCATTTTTTGCACTTTACTACCAGGTGTGCTGCTGTATCTTCTTTCTTCTTGGATTATCTGTGCAGTCTGCGATTGGGACTGCTATCCTCGCTTGCACCCCAAGATTTTGCCAGAATACGTGGTTGTGCTGCCTGCTCTTTACATAGATAGATAGATAGATATGAGAGCGATAGATAGATATGAGAGCGATAGATAGATATGAGAGCGATAGATAGATATGAGATAGATAGATATTAGATAGATATTAGATGGATAGATAGATATGAGATAGATAGATATTAGATAGATAGATATTAGATGGATAGATAGATATGAGAGAGAGATAGATATTAGATAGATAGAGAGATATGAGAGAGATAGATATATATAAGATAGATATATCTAAGATAGATAGATAGATATGAGAGAGAGAGAGAGAGATATTAGATAGATAGAGAGATAGATATGAGATATATATATATTAGATAGATAGATATTAGATGGATAGATAGATATGAGATAGATAGATATGAGAGAGATAGATATATATATAAGATAGATATATCTAAGATAGATAGATAGATATGAGAGAGAGAGATAGATAGATAATATGGGATAGATAGATACCGTAGATTTTAGATAGATAGACAGACAGACAACCGAAACCAGTCTTCGTTTTTTCACATTTCTAGGGTTGTATTTCCAACTTATTTTATTTCACCATCAGATATTTACGGAGATGATGGTTGATGTTACTTTTATAGAAATAGATAATTAGCCTTACATTGACACAATCTCCTTTCTAACCTACAGTTCAGTGATGTTCTGGGACATCCGCTCACATAAGCCTAATGTACAGACAGCGACAAGCAAGAAACAAGCAGAGCGGGAGGCTCCTCTCGGGGTTCCGGATACCTTCAAACACATCGATCTCGTATGGAAGCCTCTTCTCAAGGTACAGATCCATTGTGATACAAAATCCTAAAGGAGAAATCCAGCAAAAATAAACTTACCCCCTATCCACAGGACAGGGGATAAGTAGCTGATCGGGGGGTCCCGGCTCAGTGAAGAGCGCGTGTGCAGGTGGCACGTACTCTATTTATTTCTATGTCAGTGCCAAAAAACCAGAGTACAGCACTTGGGCATCATCTGTGCTCTCATAGAAATGAATGGAGCTTGTGCCGTCTACCACATGCGATCCTCGCTGAGAGAGTCGGGGTCCCATCCTGAAGATTATGGGGGGATCCTAGCAATCTCCCAATGGTTTTTTGTGTCCAAATGTAGTCACTCACCATTTACATATTGGGCACCTTCAAGGCAAACTGCACAGTTGATGTCCTCATAGCAATGTGTATGACTCTAACACATACTATAGCGTATAAATCTAGATATAGATGTACAGATCCCTGTGACTATGTTTTCCGCGTTAAAGGGGTATTCCAGATTTATACCTCTTACCCCCTATCAATGGGGACGTGACATCATGGCCACGCCCCCTATTGATGTCACACCACGCCCCCTCCATTTATGTCTATGGGAGGGGCGTGACAGCCGTCACGCCCCTCCCATAGACATAAATGGATGGGGCATGGCGTGACGTCACTAGGGGACGTGGTCGTGACGTCACGTCTCGGAGGCAGCGCCTGGCACAGAATTCCAGGGGCTGCACTGAGATCGCGGGGGACCCCTGAGATCATACATCTTATCCTCTATCCTTTTGATAGGGGATAATAGGTATAAACCTGGAATACCCCTTTAATTCTTTATGGAGTTTTAGAACAAATGTTGTAATAAAGAGAATGACAGTTTTCTTGAGAATCTACATTGACAGGGATGACATGAAGAATTCGGATTCCCTGCGGCCTCCCTGCTACAGTCTAGAGATACTGCTACTCAGAAAGGAAGTGATTACAGTGATACCTGGAGGTAGACATATGGGAAGGCCTGTATGCAAAACATAGACCCATCAGCCATAACATTAAAACGGTGATAATCTGGTAACAATGGTGTCTGTCAATGGGTGGGATTTATTAGACAGCAAGTCAACAGTCATTCCTTGAAGTTGATGTGTTGGAAGCAGGAAAAATGAGCAAGTGAAAGTACCAGAGCGACTATTACAAAGCCAAATTGTCATCGCTAGGCGACTAGCCTTCAGTGGTGAGTACCTACCAAAAGTGCTCCAAGGAGGGACAACTGGTGAATTGGCAAAAAGGGTCATGGGCATCCAAAGATCAATGATGGGAGTAAGAAGGGGGGGGGTCTAGTCTGTATGGTCTGATACCACAGAAGAGCTGCTGTAGAGCAAATTGCTGAAAAAGGTTTTTTGTTTTACATCATGTGGATGGCTGGGTGCGTGTGCATTAGAGGACTGCAATGGGATTGGGATCCCACGGGACCCAAAATAAAACTTTTGGGCGCTTTTTAGTCCTGCAAAATCCTTTTAGTCCTGCAAAATCCTGCACAGTCCCGCCAACCTCTGAAATGGCACAAGGGGACGATAAAATGGTACAAGGGGGTGATGAAATGTCACAAGAGAGTGTTAAAGTGGCACAAGGGGGGGAAGAAATGGCACAAGGGGGTGATAAAATGGCATAAGGGAGTAATGAAATGGGACATGATGGTGATAAAATGGCACTAGGGGTGATGAAGTGACACAAGGGGTGATGAAATGTCACAAGAGGATGATAAAGTGGCACAAGGGGGTAATGAAATGTCTCAAGAGGATGATAAAGTGGCACAAGAGGGCAATGAAATGTCATAAGGGAGTAATGAAATGGGACACGATGGTGATGAAATTACACAAGGGGGTGATGAAATGGCACAAAAAATGTTCAGGGTTGGTTTGAGGAACTTGACAAAGGTTTTAATTTTGGTCTCTAAATTCCCCAGTTCTCAATTAAATCTGAGCACAAGTCCAATCCATAGAGGTCGCACCTCACAACATACAAGCCTTATAGGATCTGCTGGGGACCTCTTGGTGCCAGACACCACAGGACACCATCAGAGGTCTTTAAAGGGCCATGGTGGTTTTAATGTTATGGCTGACACTGATCAGTGTGGGTTCATCACAGGTAGCAGTCAGCAGACACTGTAGACTGGTTACTGTGAGGGTTGGCATTGGCCGGCATCAAGATACCGAAATTACAGGAAATCTTATCAGTGCAGACATAAATATTTATCCAGCTCGGCCTCCTGGAAGGGCTGAGCCTACAGATTGTAGACGCTGGATTCTCAGATAATACAAGGTTCAGTTCTTCAATTAATTATCTTAACGATTATTTGATCTATAAACAAATTATTTTACACTCAAGTGAAATCCACCTTATCATTTTCTCCTATGGCAGGAATCCCAGATTTCTGGAAAGAACAGTGTTTAACATTACCTCCCAATAGCTGATGATATTCAGTGTAAATGGGTGTGGGACTGTAAAAAGGAGCCACATTCCCATACACTCCATATATCCCATTACCTACAATTGTATTATAGTGATTCTGAATCTGTATCTCAGTGTTTTCCAACCAGTGTGCCTCCAGGTGTTGCAAAACTACAGCTCCCAGCATGATTGGATAGTCAACAGGTGTGAGTTCGGGATATGAGGATGGGCTATGAGGACAAGAAATGAGAACAAGATATGACGTCGGGATACGAGGACTGTATATGAGGTCGGGGTTAGGATATGAGGACGGGATATGAGGTCGAGATACAAGGTCTGGATACTAGAACGGGAAAGGACGGGAAATTAAAGGGGTACTCCGCTGCTCAGCGTTTGGAACAAACTGTTCCGAACGCTGGAGCCAGCGTCGGGAACTCGTGACGTCATAGCCAGGGCTGTGGAGTTGGTAGATAAATGTTCCGACTCCGCAGTTTTATGTACTTCCGACTCCCCGGCTCCGACTCCTCTGTATTAATATGCAAATGTATTTATAAACACTTACCGTTGAATCCAAAAAATTTGTTCCACCAAGTTAGTGGTAGTTGGGCAGAAGCTCCTGCCTTCTCCTTTTTGTGTGCTGATCTGCTGCTGAAGATAGGGCAGTGGGAGGATCCAGGAAAGGGCATTTATTATAAAACATGATTTCCCTAGTAGAATCCCATAGTCATGTTTAAAGTTTAAGCTAACAATCAGAGTTTACAAGTTTTTATAGCCTTAGCTCAATGGCAGCAGTTTTTCCAATGGTTTACAGCTTCAATCTTGAACTATTGATCTTCCATTCCCTTCACTTATACAAGTGTCTCTAGTCCTGCAGAAAACATATTTACTTAACCCCTTATCAGTGAGAGTCTAGGTTACCCATGGGTTCCCTGTAACAGCAGAACACAACACTATGGAAAGTAGAAGTATTGCCGCTCCTAATTGTGCGTTGCAAGCCATATAGTGAAGCACATGAAAAGCATGCTTCTTCACAGTCACTTAACGTGTTCATTTTGCGGTCACATGAGGCACTGCATGCATTGGTCTTTATTCTTACAGTAGAGAAGTCATTAATTATAACTTTTTGTGAATTGGGACATTTAAACTTGCCTTTTTTTTTTTATTCCAATCTAGGAGTCAGAGTCGGTGCATTGTTTGCTGACTCAGATTCCATGTACCCAAAATTTCATCCGACTCCTTGACTCCACAGCACTGGTCATAGCCCGCCCCCTCATTATGTCACACCCCGCCCCCTCAATGCAAGTCTATGGGAGGGGACGTGACAGCCGCCACGCCCCCTCCCATAGACTTGCATTGAGGGGGCTGGATGTGACATTATAAGGGGTGGGGCTATAACGTCATGAGCTCCCGGCACCAGCCTCTAGCGTTCGGAACAGTTTGTTCCAAACGCTGAGCAGCAGAGTACCCCTTTAAGGACGAGATACAAGGTCTGGATACTAGGGCAAGAGCTTTGTTGCCTTCCCTCTCCCACAAGGTTTAGGTAAAAAGATCGGGCAATGCTGGTTGAAAAATAGATTTAGGTGATACATTCACTTTGTCTCATTTACAAGACAGCAGGAAGTCCTGGATGTTTGCACAAGAAGTTATGCAGCTTTAGAACAAGCACATGCGAGACAATGGCAGAAATGTGCAGAAACAAGAACAGTTTTACATTACTTCATAAGTTCAAAGTCTTTGTATAGCAATAGGATTTGTCCAACACTTTGTCCAGTTCATTAGGAACACATGCTCGTGCCAGTACACATTTGCTTTCTCTTCTGTTGTTAAAGGGGTACTCCACTGGAAAACACTTAAATTTTATTTCCTTTCTGCCTTACCACAGTGCCCTCTACTGAACTGTCCAGAGTAGGATCGGTTTTCTATGAAGATTTACTCCTACTATGGACAGTTCCTAAATTGGACAGAGGTGTCAGCAGAGAGCATTGTGGTCAGGCAGAAAGGAAATTCAAAAAGAAAAGAACTTCCTGTGGATCATACAGCAACAGATAAGTACTGGAAGGATTAAGATTTTTTTTAAAGTAATTTACCCAAATCTGTTTAACTTTCTGGCACCAGTTGATTTAAAAAAAAAAAAAAAGTTTTCCAGTGGAGTACCCCTTTAAATTTTTTATCTACCATAAGGTGATTTTAGTAGTACGTACCTGCCAGAACTGGGTATTTCCTGTCGAATTTCGTTCTCTAAACTATACATCCCATAGTTCCCCCCACCCATTGAAGCACACCTGTGATCCCTTCAATGCAATACACTAGTGTTTCCTAATCAGGGTGCCTACAGCTGTTGCAAAATGAACTCCCACCCAGTGGTCATTCCACCCATTGAAGCAGGACAGGCTCCCTCTGATCACCTGACTAGTGATGTCAGGTCTCGACGCACTACAACCTGTGAAATCCAGAGACAACAGTCATTTTGTATGCTGTTAAAAATAAATATTGGGACAATAATCACAGAAGAATTGTGAGGAAACCGTCACACACAGGTACAGACACTATATTATGAACTACACTAACTTTACAGCCCCTGTAGCATAGTCAAATAAATAAAGATCCTGGAATACCCCTTTAATACTCCTATATATGGGTTCCATTGAAGGGCAATACAAATGTACATTCATCCAGATTTTTATCTGGATGTATATTAACTACAACACAGTCTCATATACTCATTAATCTGGGAGAAACCTATAGCACTGTTCATACTGAGCTTTGTGTTTCATGACTGGAAAGCTAGGGCTACAGGGAAGACATGTCAGACAAATCAGATTAAAGAAGCACTAGAGGTGTATTCCCCCCCCATATCATGCACATTCGCTATCACAGCTGCATCTATGTATATTTTTACTGTAACTGGGTCATGTGATCACCAGTTTGACCACAGAAAAGCACAGTGTCTAATGTGTTAGAGGGAGTGGGCAGTCCTTAGTCAGCTGACTTTCTGTGAACTACAGGATGAAATCATCCTTACCTGTCAGATCGCTACTGACCCCATCGCTACCAGCTCTATCTGTATATTGCTGCTGCTAACTTCATGGGATCAGGATATACAGTCATTCTATACCTCCCTTGAGGCTGTGTTTACACATTGTGTATTTTGCTGTTGTTTTCCCTAAATCACAGCATATATATATATATATATATATATATATATATATATATACACATATAGTGCTATTTTACCACAATTGTTTAACTGATGGTAAAAGAAAAGAAAAAAAAGTGTCATTTTTAAGTGATTTTGAAAATTCGCAACAAAAGCGGCCAGCACAAAGTAAAAATGTTCTGAGAATTCAATACTTGAAACATTCATAAAAGATCATACAAACATTATGGGTCAAATCATTTTTTTTTTTTACATCATTGCAAAATTTCTCTACAAAAATGCACTTTAAATAAAAAAAATTAAAAATAAAATTGCACAAACTAATTGCAAGTCTAATCAGTGTACTTGGGTGATCTCCAGTACTAGCAGCCTGATGAGATAAACAGGTGCAGTTGCAGTGATATAACTCCACCCCCCCCTCTCTCTCTCTACCAAAGGATTAAAGGGGTACTCCGACCCTAAAACATCTTATCCCCTATCCAAAAGATAGGGGATAAGATTTCTGATCGCGGGGGTCCTGCCGCTGGGGACCCCCTGCAATCTAGCATGCAGCACACACCTGTGAGCACTGCAGGAAGCGGAGGAGGCTCCAAGTCTTATGCCTCCCGACCACTGGGACGGAGTAAAGTGAAGTCATGACTCCGCCCCTGCATGACATCACGCCCCGCCCCCTCAATGCAAGTCTATGGGAGGGGGCGTGACTGCGTCACGCCCCCTCCCATAGACTTGCATTGAGGGGGCGGGGCGTGACGTCACACCTGGGGCGGAGTCTTGACGTCACTATACTCCATCCCCGTGGTCGGGAGGCATAAGACTTGGAGCCTCCTGTTTATTTGTGCAGTTTCACGCTTCGCACCCGGAGCCTCCAGTGCTGCGGAGAGCTCACAAAGGTGGGTGCGGAGTGACAGATTGCGGCGGGACCCCCGCGATCAGACATCTTATCCCCTATCCTTTGGATAGGGGATAAGATGTCGTAGGACCGGAGTTCCCCTTTAATAGTAAATGTAGGCAGCATTTTAGTGATGGCATTGCTTCCAGTATGGTGCCAAACAGGTAAGCACAGTGCATACACAAGAGCCTCCATATTATTCTATAATAATAGCCTATGCTGCATTATATAAGTCTTTAACTTTGCCTAACAATTCAAGGTTATATGTCATTGTAAATGTTATGATAGAGGCACCCATCAGGTAGCACATTGTCCCTCCGAAATGTCAGCTTGGATAGGGACTGTCGGTGGGAGCCATTTCAGGTCTCTCCAGAGATGTCCTATTGGGTACAAGGAGAAGGGTCTGAAAACGTACCCAGTACATTGTAGATAAAGGCCCGTGTACCCTCTGGGGCCTCTTTAAATAAAAATATCCAATGGTTCAGCTCTCATTTTGGAATGTGTATTAGATTATAGAGAAGAAAAGCAGATCCAGCAATGACTGGGAGAGGAATGTGTTTCTGGATAATCCCAGCTGTCCCCTGTCCAGGATTAATGTCATTTATACATTACAGTGGCTCCTGCAGGTTTTCCGTTTTGTCTGGTTGCTGTCATTTCTGTTAGTTGCACCAAAAAAAAAAAAAGTATTTCCTCCTCACTTACTTGTCTGGCAGGAAACTTAATATATCTTTTTTTTTTTAGTCAGGTAACTGAATGCAGATAGGACAGCCCATGACGTCATGTCAGTTCCCCCAACAAGTTTTTTTTGCAGACATAGCCCTTTGTGTGCTGAATCAGAAGATCAGAAATTATAGACTAATAGTGTCCTACTGTGTAAATACTATTATTATTATACATTAAATTACTTATCCTGTACTGATCCTGAGTTATATCCTGTATAATATTCCAGAGTTGCACTTACTATTCTGCTGGTGAGGTCACTGTGTACATACATTACATTACTTACCCTGTACTGATCCTGAGTTATATCCTGTATAATATCCCAGAGCTGTACTCACTATTCTGCTGGTGGGGTCACTGTGTACATACATTACATTACTTATCCTGTGTTATATCCTGTATTATATTCCAGAGCTGTACTCACTATTCTGCTGGTGGGGTCACTGTGTACATACATTACATTACTTATCCTGTACTGATCCTGAGTTATATCCTGTATAATATCCCAGAGTTGCACTTACTATTCTGCTGGTGAGGTCACTGTGTACATACATTACAATACTCATCCTGTACTGATCCTGAGTTATATCCTGTATTATACTCCAGAGCTGTACTCACTATTCTGCTGGTGAGGTCACTGTGTACATACATTACATTACTTATCCAGTACTGATCCTGAGTTATATCCTGTATTATACTCCAGAGCTGTACTCACTATTCTGCTGGGGAGGTCACTGTGTACATACATTACATTACTTATCCTGTACTGATCCTGAGTTATATCCTGTATTATACTCCAGAGCTGTACTCACTATTCTGCTGGTGAGATCACTGTGTACATACATTACATTACTTATCCTGTACTGATCCTTTATATCCTGTATTATACTCCAGAGCTGTACTCACTATTCTGCTGGTGAGGTCACTGTGTACATATATTACATTACTTATCCTGTACTGATCCTGAGTTATATCCTGTATTATACTCCAGAGCTGTACTCACTATTCTGCTGGTGGAGTCACTGTGTACATACATTACATTACTTATCCTGTACTGATCCTGAGTTATATCCTGTATTATACTCCAGAGCTGTACTCACTATTCTGCTGGTGGGGTCACTGTGTACATACATTAAATTACTTATCCTTTACTGATCCTGATATGTTGGCCTCTTATATTTGTGCAGAGGTTTTGGAACTTTGTATCGGAAAAATAACTAAACTCTCACCAATAAAAAGATATGGTAAGAAATTACCCAGCACAGTTTAGGTTTGCATTCTTCCGCAGCCTGCAGTTTCCAGTTTTAAATTTTGTTCTTGCCAAAAAATTGTTGATAATATTTCTTCATTTCCTTGCAGACCTCAATTCCTAACATTCAAACCGGAGGAGAGTTCAGCCCAATTAAAATCAGCCTGAGAGAGGAGCATTACCATGGCAGGACAGCAGGTGAGATCAGGGCCACCATACTTTGGACCCACCTTGACTGGGGGCCTGGTACATCATACTATCATTTAGTTAAAGGGGTTCTCCACCACAAGGTGATTTTAGTACGTACCTGGCAGACAGTAATGGACATGTTTAGGAAGGATCTGCGCTTGTCTTGGGGCTAAATGGCTATGTTGTGAGATTACCATAACACTGTGGCTAGCTTTTTGTGAACTGGTATTTCCTGTTTGAGTTTTCTTTTTTTGACTACAAATCCCAAAATTCCATTTTCCTCCCTCCCACACATCAGCCACCCCACCCATTGAAACAGAAATGAGCTGCATCCATTCAAAAGACCTGTGGTTTTCAATCAGGGTGCCTACAGCTGTTGCATTAGTTGCAGACTGATCTCTCTCCCACCAAGCGATCGCTCCACCCATTGAAGCAGACAGGCTCCCTGTCATCAGGTGACTAGTGATGTCAGGTCTCGGCCGCTTTGCAACCTGGGAAAAATCTAAGACAACAGTCATTTTGTATGCTGTTAAAAATAAATATTGGGGTGAAAATCACATAAGAATTTTGAGAAAATCATCACACACAGGTACAGACACTATATTATGGACTACACTAACTTTACAGCCCCTGTAGCACAGCCCAATAAAAAAATTCCTTGTATACCCCTTTAAGGGTTGGATCAGTATCTATATCTCTATATCAGTGGATCCCAACCAGGGTGCCTCCAGCTGTTGCAAAACTACAACTCCCAGCATGCTAACTACCACAAGCACTATAGCAGACCCATAGACTTTGAACGGAACAGCAGTGCATACATACTGTGATCGGTGGGTGTCCCAGGAATCATTCTAAGCTAAGTAGTCAACTGGGTGGTACTAATCAGTGATTGACATCTCCCTCTACATGTACAGTGGTCCCTCAACATACGATGGTAATTCGTTCCAAACGAGCCATTGTTTGTCGAATCCATCGTATGTTGAGGGATTCGTGCAATATAAAGTATAGGAAGTTATACTCACCTGTCCCCGCCGCTCCGGACCGCGTCCTCACCACTCCCGATGCTGTCCCAGGGGCTCCCGATGCTGTCCCGCTGCTCCGGCGTCTTCTTCGGGATCCTCCGGTGTCTTCCGCATCTTCTCCGTGATCCGGGCCTCGCTTTCTGGTGACGTTACTATGCTGCTGCGCCGGCGCGGCGTGCCCACGACGTAATAATGACGCCGGAAAGCGAGGCCCGGACCCCGGAGAAGATGCAGAAGATGCCGGAGGATCGCGAAGTGGACCCGGAGCAGCCGGGATAGGTAAGTGAACCTGCCCGGGATGCTTAAACTGCTATCAGACAGCAGCTTAAGCATTTTGCGCTGTCGGATAGCAGTTAATGCGATGGCCCCGACATATAAAAGCATCGTATGTCGATTTGATCATATGTCGGGGCCATCGCATGTCGGGGGGTCACTGTACTCAGATAGCTGTAGTCATGTGGGCGGTCCTGTGATTGACGGCTCTCTCTACATGCATACTTACACAAAGTGAGCTGTCAATCGCTGACCAGGACCAGCCCCACATGACTACTTAGCACAGAATAAGGCTGCATTCACATCTCATTTTTGCAATACGGTTCCCGTATCAGGTTTTTTTGTAAAAAAAAACATATGTCTCAAAACCGGACCGTATACAACCGTGTACAACCGTATAGACCTCTGTACGGTTTTAAACCGTATATGGTTTGAAAACGGATGTCCAGTTGCATACGGTTTAATACGTTTTTTTGAAAAAAAACGGATACGGTTTTATGTTTGTTCCTAATTAAATAAAGTTCTTCTTGTTCTATTTGTGGGAAGAACTTTCAGTGTGCACTGCGCATGTGCAAACTGGAAAACCGTATTGTGCAAACCGGATGGAACCGTATGCACATACGGTTCAGTACGGTTCCCATAGACCACCATTTAAAAAAAAAAAACGTATACGGGTTGTATCCGGTTTTTCACCCGGACATAAAACGTAGTAGACGGTTTTGTGTATGGGAAGAAAACGGATAAAACTGTAAATGATGCAAAACGTACACAACCGGATGCTATAGTTGGCATACGGTTTTCTATGACATGTCTATACATACGTTTTTTTCACTGAAACCGGATACGGGAACCGTATTGCAAAAACGAGATGTGAATGCAGCCTAAACAAAGCATCCTTACTCAGTGATTAGCAGCTATCTGTGTAGGACCTCCTACTAGGCTACTTTGCTAATTCTGAGCTAAGTAGTCATGTGGGCGGTCCTACTCCGTAATTGACAGCCCCCTATACATGCACTCTTATACATAGCTGTCAATCACTGAGTATAACCGCCCACAAGAATACTTTGCTCATTCAGGGCTAAGTAGTCATGTGGGCGGTACTACTCGGTGATTGACAGCTCTCTGTGTGCATATAGAGACAGCTGTCCATTACTAAGCAGCACCGCCTACTAGGCAACGTTCTTAATTCTGGGCTAATTAGTCATGTGGGCGGTCCTAGTCCGTGATTGACAGCTATGTGTTTAAGTGTGCAGGTAGAGTGAGCTGTCAATCACTGAGTAGGACCTCTCACTATGCTACAGTGCTTATTCTGGGCTAAGCATTCATGTGGGCAGTCCTAATCAGTGATTGACAGCTCTCTATACATGCACTCTTATACACAGCTGTCAATCACTGAGTAGAACCTCCCACTAGAATACTTTTCTCATTCAGGGCCAAGTAGTCATGTGGGCGGTCCTAATCCTGATTGACAGCTATCTATGTGCATGTAGAGACAGCTGTCCATTACTAAGCAGCACCGCCTACTAGGCTACGTTCCTAATTCTGGGCTAAGTAGTCATGTGGGCGGTCCTAATCAGTGATTGACAGCTATCTGTGTGCATTTAGAGACAGCTGTCCATTACTAAGCAGCACCGCCTACTAGGCTACGTTACTAATTCTGGGCTAAGTAGTCATGTGGGAGGTCCTAATCAGTGATTGACAGCTATCTGTGTGCATTTAGAGACAGCTGTCCATTACTAAGCAGCACCGCCTACTAGGCTACGTTACTAATTCTGGGCTAAGTAGTCATGTGGGAGGTCCTAATCAGTGATTGACAGTTCTCTCTACATGCACAATACATATACACATGCACAAATAGCTGTCAATCACTGTGTACTACTGCCCACTTGTCTACTTAGCCCAGAATGAGCAGAGATTCACACAAAAAAATGTATAATTCTTTTGGAACATTTCTAACAAATCTATATATCTTGGTATTTGCCGATTTGCCGATTTTATTGCATTTTCAATGCCACATAGGTCTCCTCTACATGGCATTTCCCCTTTTTTGTTCTTGCTAAAATCCAGTCCTGATCAGTGTTTCCCAACCAGTGTGCCTCCAGCTGTTGCAAAACTACAACTACCTGCATGCCCGGACAGCCTTTGGCTGTCCTGGCATGCTGGGAGTTGTAGTTTTGCAACAGCTGGAGGCACTCCGGTTGGAAAAAAACACACATTTACGGTAACAGTACATTTCCCAATAGATAATAAAGTAGGGGAGGATGTTACTAAGCAGGTTTTATATATAGAACAATGTATCGTTACTGTAAATGTGTGTTTTTTTTCCAACCAGGGTGCCTCCAGCTGTTGCAAAACTACAACTCCCAGCATGCCCGAACAGCCAAAGGCCTGATCATTCTAAGGCAGTGTTTCCCAACCAGTGTGCCTCCAGCTGTTGCAAAACAACAACTACCTGCATGCCCGGACAGCCTTTGGCTGTCCAGGAATGCTGGAAGTTGTAGTTTTGCAACAGCTGGAGGCACCCTGGTTGGAAAAAACACACATTTACGGTAACAGTACATTTCCTAGTAAATTAATAAAGTAGGGGAGGATGTTACTGAGCAGGTTTTATATATAGAATATACTGTACTGTAAATGTGTGTTTTTTTCCAACCAGTGTGCCTCCAGCTGTTGCAAAACTACAACTCCCAGCATGCCCGGACAGCCAAAGGCTGTCCGGGCATGCTGGGATTTGTAGTTTTGCAACAGCTGGAGGCACACTGGTTGGAAAACACTGGTCTAATTAGTTTGCTTTTCTGTATGACCCCAGTTGGTGACATTTGTGGCCCCATAAGCCCTTTATTAGGGTCCCATATAACGTGTTCTAGCAGTATTGAGCTGTAACCCTGTACAGTGCTAGTACTATATAAGGACAATGGAGTTTACACGTACAGGGAGGAATGCGGCAGCCTCAAGCTTGTTTTACAGCCAAACTCCGGCATTCCAGAGCCCGGGCCAACGTTTCCCCTGGCACACGCCATTCTCTTCCTGATTCTAATTCCATCTTGTCATTCAGCGCCCAAAACCTCAGGATATCACTATACAGGAACTCACAGCTTCTTTAAGTGAAATAGATACAATCTGCCGCCTTTAATAGCCCAATGCTGGCTTTCCTCGCAGGAACTGTTACTTGTCACATTTGGGATAATACAACCCCCCCCCCCCCCCCAGTGCACAGGATAAAGGACCAAAAAAAAAAGATCTATAATGAGCGTACACTGGTCTTGTCATACATGACATTTCCTAGTAGATGATAAAGTAGGGGGGGGGAGGTTACTGAGCAGTTTTTTTTATATAGAACAATGTATCGTTACGGTAAATGTGTGTTTTTTCCAACCAGGGTGCCTCCAGCTTTTCCAAAACTACAACTCCCAGCATGCCCGGACAGCCAAAGGCTAGTGTCTAAATTAACCCCTAAGCACGGTGCCAACCTGTTCAGTACTAAGGGTAACTCTTTCCTGTCTGCCCACATAGCGCTTTGCAAAAAATCCATGCATGTACTTTGTTAAAGGGGTTATCCAGGAAAAAACTTTTTTTATATACACCAACTGACTCCAGAAAGTTAAACAGATTTGTAAATTACTTCTATAAAAAAAAATCTTAATCCTTTCAGTACTTCAGTGAGCTGCTGAAGTTGAGTTGTTCTTTTCTGACTAAGTGCTCTCTGATGACACGTGTCTCGGGAACTGAGTAGAAGCAAATCCCCATAGCAGACCTCTTCTACTCTGTGCAGTTCCCGAGAAAAGCAGAGATGTCAGCAGAGAGCACTGTTAACAGACAGAAAAGAACAACTCAACTTCAGCAGCTGATACTTATTGGAAGGATTAAAGGAGTACTCTGGTGCAGAATATTCCTGCTCCGTCCTCCCCAGGCTGCAAAATAAATGAAAATAAGCCATCACTCACCTTCCCGGGTTCCCTCGGAGCGCCACTACAGCTGATCGTTCCTCCGGTCCATCCTCTTCCTACATCCGGGTGTAACGAAGCGTCACATAGCGCTCAGCCTATCGCTGGCCAAGGCAGAACATCGCAGCGGCCGGTGATAGGCTGAGCGCCATGTGACGCTTCGTTACACCCGGAAGTATGAAGAGGATGGACCGGAGGACCGATCAGCTGTAGTGGCGCTCCGCAGGAACCCAGGAAGGTGAGAGATGGTTCATTTTCATTTATTTTGCAGCCCGGGCAGGATGGAGCAGGAATACTCTGCACCAGAGTACTCCTTTAAGATTTTTTAATAGAGGTAATTTACAAATCTGTTTAACTTTCGGGAGCCAGTTGTTGATATTAAAGGGTACCTCTCATCAAAAAAACTTTTGATATATTATAGATTAATGTATGCAGAATAACTTTACAATTGCATGTTATTAAAAAAAATATGCTTCTTTCTATTTCATTTTCCACTTTGAAGAAAGGACCACTAGGGGTCTCCCTACCAGTCCTGGCAGCAAGCATTTCAGACTCATGCTGGAGTCCTAAACACTACGAGCTGCCAGTCTGCTTTGTTCACAAAGGAGAACACTCAAAGCTGCCTGCCTGCTTTGTTCACAGCCTGTTTGGCTGTGAACAAAGCAGGCTGGCAGCTCTGAGTGTTTAGGACTCCAGCATGAGTCAGAAATGCTTGCTGCCAGGACTGATCGGGAAAAATACAATAGAAAGAAGCATATTTTTCATTAACATGCTATTGGAAAGTTATTCAACATTCATTAATCTAAAATATATCAAAAGTTTATTTGATGAGAGGTACCCTTTAAAAATGTTTATATTTTTTCCTGGAATACCCATTTAATCATCAGTCCTGCACAGTGCAAGTCTGCCCAGTGTACTTTCACCAGTGCTATATCATGGCACAGCTGCAGAGTATGTGGTATGATGTGATTGGACAGACAACTAAGGGAAGAAGTAACTGTATGAGTATTACCGCCCCTCGTGACGTCACGGCCTGCCCCCGTCAATACAAGTCTATGGGAGGGGGCGTGGCAGTTGTCACGCCCCCTGCCATAGACTTGCATTAAGGAGACGGGCCGTGATGTCATGAGGGGCGGAGCCATGACGTCACGATGCTCCGGCCCCTGTATCGCCCGTCATTACGCACAGAGCGAACTCGTTCTGTGCAGTAATGATGGCGGGGTGCCGCAGCAGTGATCCCCGGGGTCCCCAGCAGCGGGACCGCGGCGATCTAACATCTTATCCCCTATCCTTTGGATAGGGGATAAGATGCCAGGGGCGGAGTACCCCTTTAACTTTCTGGCACCAGTTGATTAAAAAAAAAAATTTTTTTCCACTGGAGTACCTCTTTAACCCATCTGCTGCTAGTCAGGTGCAGTCTTAGCCTTGAGCTCCTATGACTCAGTGGGTAAAGATTTGTGGCTGCATGGGTCTGACAGGTCGGTCTGGACTCACATGGCCATATCCATTCTTCGTGCATCTGTAATATTACTTATCCCGTCTTTTGTTCTCCGTCATGTGTAGACAAACTACAGGCCCAAATCAGAGAGGAGAAGTCTGCGGGAGGAATCAATTACAGCGGCTTAAGAGCAACGTCTGCCAAGAACGCCAAAATTCTGGAGGATGTCAACACAAGTTATTTTGCTGGAACTGAAGTGAGTGTTTTAATTTCCGAGAGGCAGACGGAAGCATCGGGGTAATCTCAGAAAGTCACACAAAAATAAATACTGTGAACATTATCTACAGAAGGCGACAGAGGAGGAGGAGGGGTGGTGGATTGTGGGGGTGCGATTACTCACTTACTACCATCATTGTGCATACAAAACCACTTTGACCTTGAAGGAAAAACGGAAATCTGTAATGTAATGTCACCACTGCGATCAATGTGATAACAAGCAATACAACTGCCATCAGTAATAATAGTACTACTATCACCACTATACTGTCATTATACTATTACTATACTGTCATTACTATTAACCCCTTAAGGACGCAGCCCTTTTTCACCTTAAGGACTGAGCCCTTTTTTGCAATTCTGACCACCGTCACTTTACGAATTAATAACACGAAAACGCTTTTACCGAATATTCTGATTCTGAGATTGTTTTTTCGTGACATATTCTACTTTATTTTGGTGGTAAATTTTCGGCGTTACTTGCATCCTTTTTTGGTGAAAAATCCCCATATTTCATGAAAATTTTGAAAATTTTGCATTTTTCTAACTTTGAAGCTCTCTGCTTGTAAGGAAAATGGATATTCCCAATAAATTAAATTTTTCTTCACAAATACAATATGTCCACTTTATGTTGGCATCATAAAATGGACATATTTTTGCTTTTTGAAAAAAATTAGAGAGCTTCTAAGTAGAGCAGCAATTTTCAAAAATGTCATGAAAATTGCTAAATCTGAAGGGACAGATGTTACAGAACTACAACTCCCAGCATGCCTGGGAAGTCCAGGCATGCTGAGAGTTGTAGTTTGGCAACATCTGGAGTGCTACCGTTTGGGCACCACTGTAACAGTGGTCTCCAAACTGTGACCCTCCAGATGTTGCAAAACTACAACTCCCAGCATTCCCAGACAGCCTTTGGCTTTCTGGGCATGCTAGGAGTTGCAGTTTGGCATTCCTAGTGGTTGCAACAGTAAAGACTGTTTTACTTTCACTTTCAATCCCCCCCTCCCACCGTCGATTCCCTACCTGAGCAAGTATCCAGCAGGCTACAGCGAAGATCCCGGGTCCCCAGGCATCTTCTCCTGCAGGTACGGCCTCCATCTTCTTCCCAGATCCCCTCGACATCCAGGGGCGGGAAGAACAGAGGGGTTGCCATGGCAACCCCCTGTCCTGCGCTGCCATTGGTCAGAACTCCATTCTGACTAATGGCAGGGGATAGGAGGAGATCGCAGCTCTGTGACCTCACTCCTATCCCTTAGGCTGATCGGGGCTGTTGCTGACAACTCCGATCAGCCCTATTTTCCGGGTGATCGGGTCACCAGAGACCCGATCAGCCCGGAATTGTAGAAAATTGCATGTCTGAATTGACATGCGATTTTCTCCAATCGCCGACATGGGGGGGGTCTCAGGATCCCCCTGGGCGATGTGCCGGGGTGCCTGCTGAATGATTTCAGCAGGCATCTGGCTCCGGTCCCCAACCGGCTAGCGGTGGGGACGGATTTCCCACGGGCGTATGGATACGCCCTGTGTCCTTAAGGACTCGGAATGCAGGGCGTATCCATACGCCCTGTGTCCTGAAGAGGTTAATATTACTGCCAGCATCAATATTAACACCATTACCTCTACTATTACTACTACCTCTACCACCACCGGCATTACTACTAATGTCAATACTAGATTATTACCAATACTACTGCTATGATCATCATTACTAGTGTATTACCACCCCCACTGTTACTATACTGTCCCTACTACTATTATTACTAATACTGTACTGTTACCATTATCACTATTCATTTTAAAGCTGGCACCAGCATCAAATACTAACTCCATTATCACTATTATTACTATTACCTCTACTCCTACTGTCACTACTAGATTATCTTTACTAGTATATTACAACCACTACCGTTACTAAAACCATTAATACTATCACCACCAGTACTATTACAATAAGGTCTTCTTCTACTACCACCATCACTATTACTACTACCACCACTGCTTTATTATTGCTAATTTCATTACTACTAATTTTACTGCCAGCACCAGTATTAATACTAGCACCATTACTACTACCATTACTATCACCTCTACTACTCCTGTGACTAGTATATTATCATTACTAGTATATTACCACCATTACCATTACTATTACCAATAATATTACCACCACCACTAGTACTATTACAAATACCTCTGCTACTACTACTTCTTTACTAGTGTATTACCACCACTACCATTAGTACCACCATTAATGCTACCACCAGTAGTATTACAATTCCGTTTACTACTACTACTGCTACCAACATTACTACAACCACCACTGCTACATTATTACTAATTCCATTACTGCTAATATTACTGCCAACAACACCAATAATACTAGCACTATTACCACTACCAATACTTTCACTAGAGTCTTTCCTAGTATATTACCACCACTACCATTAATACCACCACCAATACTATTTCAATTACCTTTACTACTACCGCCACTGCTACACTATAGCTAGTACCTTTACAACCAATATTACTGCCAGCACCACCATGAATATGAGCTCCGCCTCTACCAATACTATTAATTCTACTATTACTACTGTCACCATTACTACTACTAGAATGTTTCCATTATACCTATACCTCTACTAGTATCTTCAATGACCACAGCTACTATTAGTACTACCTATTTCCATCATAATTATCTCTACAACCACCCCCCCATAACTATTACTATCCTAATAGCACTACTATTACCACCAGTATCATTACTACCAGTATTACCAACACTAGCACCATATTGTTGCTTATATCACTGGTACTAGAACAATGATATCTTCTATTGTTTCCACCATTACTACATTATCTAGTACGGATGGCGGCCACTGTTTCTTCTTCTGTCACTACTAAAAACTTGTGGAAAATGTTTCTCATAGTTTTTTAAGTATTTCTATTTCTCAATAGTGGAAAATATTGTATTTTCCCGGTCGCCATGACAGCACCACCTGAGAGAGGGACTCCGCCCCTAGGGATAGGAAACCTGAGGATAAAAAGAAGAACCCTCCTCGGCCTCAGTGTGTTTCCTCTCCCCTAAGGAAGCCTGTCTGGGGCTGGGGTCCCTGTCCCAGAGGTGGATAAAAATGGCGCGCTGGAGCTGTTCCCCGTAGTCTCGTGGTTCAGGCGGTCCTAACTAGTCTCCCTAGTCTGTGAGTATTAAGCCTGGCTCCACTCTGCCCGGAGAAACAGAGGAGGTCCTTCCTGTTTCCTCTGCACGCGTCTTCTGGGCACATTGAATGATGCGGAGGAACGCCGGCGCCGGATAAGCGTCACAGGGGACGCGACCCCGAAGTGTCGTTTTGGCGTTTTGCAGTGCAGAAGTGCGGTTTGATAGTATTTAGACTACAGGATAACATCCTCCATAGTGGATACCAGCCAGCAGCCTCCAAGCATGAGCTCCAAGAAGGACACCAGACATGATCCTGCTGAATCCCCAGCAAAGCCACATCCTTGGCAGCCAGCATTCCTGAGTTAGTGTATCAATTTCATTTCGGGGATTTTTTTGTAAAATCTGGTTTGGTTTATTTAATTTTTTTTAAGGGGGATGTACCTAGAAAATCATCTAAGAAAACCAAACATCTTGATTGTAACACATGTAGAACAAAGTTACCCCAGGGCTATGAAAAGATGATTTGTCCATCATGTGTAGCAAAAGTTTTTTCACGGGAAGTACCCGTACCTCAGGAAGAAGTAGGGTTGGGTTTTTATTCTACCCTCTTTTTGGTTTAAAAAAAACACAGACAATACTTACCGTACAATTATAAACTTAAAACCTCTAAATCAGTATCTTGTATAGAAAAAATTCAAAATGGAGACAATAAAACCAACAGTAAATCTGTTAACAAAAGACTGCTTCATGGTCTCTATAGACCTAAAAGATGCGTACCTACATGTCCCTATACATCCAGACCATCAAAAATACTTACGCATAGCCATAAAATTAGACTTAGGATTGACTCACCTCCAGTTCAGAGCCTTGCCTTTTGGAATAGCCGTAGCCCCCAGGGTTTTTACCAAAATAATATCCGAGATGGCAGAAAACATCTGAGAAGGGGTCCGCTTGTGCTTGTTCATCCCATGCTTAGACGATTTCCTTTTGGTAGGGCAGTCAGAGATACAGGTCACAGAATTTTTAAATCACACTATTGCCATCTTAAAAAAGTTAGGTTGGACTGTAAATTGGAGGAAGTCATCCTTTGTTCCAGAAAACAAGAAACTCTTTCTAGGTATAATCCTAGACTCTCAACAACAAAAGTCTTTTCTTCCAGAACAGAAAATCCAAAAGATCCAAAACACAGTGAGGGAAGTATTGTCTTGTCAGTCATTTTCCATAAGAAAAGGGATGTCGTTGTTGGGTCTATTCACGGCAGCCATCCAAGCGGTGCCCTGGGCTCAATTCCACTCAAGTGCCCTAAAGAAAAATTTACTCAGCTGTTGGAATGGGACAGTAGAAAGCCTGGACATCATTTTTTCCCTGTCTCACGCAAAGTACCTTCATTATTATCTTCCATGCAAGAGTTAATTAGATTGGAGATACAGAATTCTGTGAAATGCCTTAAATTCTGCTTCTGCTCCTGACACCCCTATAGCCACAGTTGTACAGCCAACGGGGTCAGAGGAGAAAGGAATTGCTGTAGAAACAGCTGAATCTGATGAGGATTCCTCTTCAGTCGAGGACACTACTTCAGGGAGACTTTTTCCAAGCAAAGGATGCTGATAATTTGATTAAAAATGTTTGGTTAGCCATTGGGAAGAAAATTCCATTCAAGACATCATGTTTGAAGGATAAGGCTAGGTTCACACTGCGGAATCTCCGGACAGAAAATTTCAGTCGGTGCTAGGACCGCGCGGACACTGCAGTCTCCAATTTCCGCCTGAACAAAGAGCAACGCCATTCTTCAGGCGGAAATTTCCAAGTGGATTGTCCGTTCACAAATTCCGCTTCACAAATTCCGAAGATTGAATTTGTGAACAGAAACCCATTCACTATACTATACATTTTAGTAAGCAGAATTTCTGCCTGCAATTTCAAAGTGGAATTGCAGACGGTAAATTCCGTAGTTTGAACCTTGCCTTAGAACTGAGAAAACGAAGAGCCTTTCCCATCCAAAGATCTTTATCTGACTTAATTGAAAAGGAATGTGAAAATCCTGAAAAAATAAGGTTTTTCTTCCCAGGGCTTTAAAAAAAAAATATACGTTTGACAATACTGAGTTAACCGAGTGGGAAATAGTACCAAAAATGGACATAGCTATTTCCGAAGTCTCTAGGAAAGGTGCCCTGCCTTTGGAAGACTTGGGAGTTCTACGTGACCCCATGGACAAAAAATCTGAGACTTTTTTGCGTAGAACCTGGGAGGCCGCAACTGCCTCCTTTAAGCCTAACGTGGCGTCTTCTTGGGTTGCCAGGTCTTTGATTCTTTGGCTGTATCAGTTATCCTCAGATATTCCAAATCAGGTCCCTCATGAAGAGTTACTAAAGGCTATACTTCTTATTAAGAAATCGGCGGCATTTCTGGTAGATGCATCTTCAGATGCTCTTAGGTTATCGGCCAGAACTGCCGCACTTTCTAACTCGGCCCGCAGGGCTTTGTGGCTTAAAACCTGGCCATATAACCTCAAAAAACAAACTTTGTGCCCTTCCTTATGAAGGAAAGTTGTTATTTGGGCCTGTGTTAGCTGACATTCGAGAAAAAGCTGGGGACAGAAAGAAGATTTTTTCCCTTTTCCCCTTACATGTCCAGTTGTTATTCCCCCAATAGGAAATCCAGGGGGCAAGGGCGTAGATCGGAAGATTCTCAGAGGTGGCGTTTACCCAAAAAAATCTTAAAGAAATATCTTTAATCAAGCCTCCACAAGTTCTAAAAAAAATCTGTCAGCAATGACAGTCTGGGGCGAGTCAGGGGCAGACTGAGAGACTTTGTGGCGGAATGGGAAAAGATATCAAAAAACTCTTGGGTGTTAAGTACCTTAAAGGAAGGTCTTTGCCTGGAGTTTCTCAGTCTCCCTCCAACTCTCCTAAGAGTGACTTCAAGTTAGTGGCGCGTCAAAAAGAAGTCCTATCCCTGCTACAAAAACAGGTTCTTGTACCCGTACCTCAGGAAGAAGTAGGGTTGGGTTTTTTTTCTACCCCTTTGGGGGAAGTCATCCCTTGTTCCAGAAAACAAGAAACTCTTTCTAGGTATAATCCTAGACTCTCAACAGCAAAAGTCTTTTCTTCCAGAACAGAAAATCCAAAAGATCCAAAACACAGTGAGGGAAGTAATGTCTTGTCAGTCAATTTCCATAAGAAAAGGGATGTCGTTGTTGGGTCTATTCACGGCAGCATCCAAGCGGTGCCCTGGGCTCAATTCCACTCAAGGGCCCTACAGAAAAATTTACTCAGCTGTTGGAATGGGACAGTAGAAAACCTGGACATAATGTTTCCCCTGTCTCACGAAACAAAGGATTCGCTTTTCTGGTGGCTTGTAGAAAGCAATCTAAGCAAAGGACTAGATTGGGTCCTAAAAAGTTCAAAAGACCACAGATGCAAGCCCTTGGGGATGGGGGGCTCATACTGGGGAATTAAGTTTTCAGGATCGCTGGGATCCTCAAGAGTCCTCCCTTTCCTAAAATGCAAAGGAAGTTCTGGCAGTCTACTATGCTCTAAGAGAAGCATAATATCACCTATAGCAAAAAAATATATAAAAAAATTTCAGACAATACCACTACAGTATCGATCATAAACCGACAAGGGACTACAAGAAGCGAATCACTTATGCAAATTGGAGAAAGAATTTTTCACTTTGTAGACCCATGTCTACATTCTTTAACCGCTGTGCATTTAAAGGGAACTCTATATTCAAAAGCAGATTACCAAAGTCGCCATCAGCTACATCAAGGCGAATGGAGGTTAAACCCAGAAATTTTCAAACAGATATACAATCTATGGGGATGGCCAGAAATTGATCTATTTGCCACAAAAAGCAACAGACAAGTACGGAGATTTTGCTCCTTAAACCCAAAGGACAGACCTTGGGCAGTTAGTTTACATATTCCCTCCACTTCAATCACTCCCCAGAGTAATCAAGAAGATAAGAATGGAGAAATCCCGTGTAATCCTGTTAGCTCCCTTTTGGCCACGCCGAGCTTGGTTTTCGCCGCTCAGAGAGCTATCACTTTTGGATCCCTTTTTCTGCAAATTCTGTCCCAGATATTCCTAAGATTGTAGATTTTTTACAATCAGGTCTAGATAAGGTTCTTTTTGTGTCGGCTAGGGGCCATGTATAACACCAAAATTGCGGATCACCCCGGGGTAATAAGATTTTTTAAGGCACTCAAAAGGCTTTCTATTACTAGGGTCCCGAAAATCCCTTTGTGGGATCTTTCTTTTATTGAATGCTTCTCTGTCATATCCTTTTTAACCCTTAGATTACATTTTTCTAGAAACTTAGTCCTAAAAACTGTACTTTTGGTAGCAGTTACTACCGCTAGGAGGGTAGGGGACCTTTCAGCTTTATCCAGTGGAGAACCTTATACAAAGATCCTGGAAGATAACATAGTGTTTCTCTCGGATCCTGCTTATCTTCCTAAAGTAGTGTCCACTTTCCATGTATCACAAGAAATTGTACTCCCGTCATTTTGTTCCAATCCTTCTAATGACAGAGAAAGGTCCTTTAGCGCCTTAGATGTTAGAAGGTGCGTCCTTAAATATCTAGACAGAACTAAGGATTTCCGGATGTGTAATGCCTTTTTTAATTCAGTTTGCAGGAAAGAATAAGGGCAAGAAACTCCCTGTCTGGGTGGATTAGACAGGCTATTAGTTTAAATGGGCACTGTCAGATACAAAAACTTTTGATATGTTGTACAGCATGTATAACCAATAGGTTTTGCAATTGCTTTCATTAGAAAATTTTCAGTATTTCATACAGAAAAAGCCAGTCAAACAACCCCCCCCCCCCCCCCTGCCTGCTTGGACACATACTAGTCCTGCTGTGTCCATGCGTCATCACCTATGTCATGGACACACTTCCTTGATTGACAGCGCAGGGCTCAGAGCTGGAGGAAAAATCCTCCCACTGTCAGCTTGTGTCCTACTACTGTCAGTGAGGACAAGCTGGGAGTTGTAGTTTTGCTAATGCTAGGGGAGATGTGAGCAGACAGCATACTGAGGGAGGGATTAGGTACTGAGTGATATATTAAAAAGAAAATTTTTGTTGGATCTGACGGGTACGCTTTAACCTATTCTGTATCAGGTTTACCTACCCCAGTTGGTCTTAGAGCTCACTCAACTCGAGCTGTAGCCTCCTCTTGGGAGGAAAGATGGGGCGCTTCTATAGATCAGATCTGCAGGGCAGCTACCTGGTCTTTACTTTTTTTCGTCACTACCGGGTGAACGTTGGGAGTTCTTCTTCCCTTTCTTTTGGACGCAAGGTCTTGCAGTCAATTTCCCCACCCTAATTGGTTCTTCTCTGATATTCTCTCAGGTGGTGCTGTCATGGCGACTGGGAAAACCGGTAATTACTCACTGGTAATTCTGTTTCCCCGAGCCATGACAGCACCAGGGCATTCCCACCCTATATTTTCAGGTGTTATTTCCACACGTGGTGGGGGTCCACTATCTTTTTCGTCTTTTTTCTTTCAATAATGATATGTTATGCTAATTAAGAAGGCTCCTCTGGTCTCTGAAACTCGCTGAGGCCGAGGAGGAGGGTTCTTCTTTTTATCCTCAGTCTCCTGTCCCTACGGGCGGAGTCCCTCTCTCAGGTGATGCTGTCATGGCGACCGGGAAACAGAATTACCGGCGAGTAATTACCGGCTATCTCATAGTCCAAGAACTATGGGGGAGATTTATCAAAACCTATCCAGAGGGAAAATATGTTGAGTTGCCCATAGTAACCAATCAGATCACTACTTTCTTTTTTTCAGAGGCCTTTTCAAAAATGAAAGAAGCGATCTGATTGGTTGCTATGGGCAACTCAGCAACTTTTACCTTGGACAGGTTTTGATAAATGTCCCCCTATATAACCAAGCCAAGATGCTGTTTACCTCATGACTACACCTGTGGGAAGTGTATGAGCCGCCATGTAACTAGTCACTTGTGTTAATACGTGGACACACAAAAAATTAGAGAGTACACAAAAATCTACTAATTGGACATATACATGGACAGACCTTAAAGGGGTACTCCACTGGAAAGCATTTTCTTTTCAATCAACAAGAAATATAAACAGATTAGCAAATGACTTCTATAAAAAAAAAAATCCCAATCCTTCCAGTACTTATCAGCTGCTGTATAATACACAGGAAGTCCTTTTCTTTTTGAATTTCCTTTCTGCCTGACCACAAGTGCTCTCTGCTGACACCTTTTTGCATATCAGGAACTGTCCAGAGCAAAAGAGAGGTTTGCTATAGGGTTTTGCTCCTGCTCTGGACAGTTCCTGACATGGACAGATGTGTCAGCAGAGAGCACTGTGGTCAAACAGAAAATAAATTCAAAAAGAAAAGAACTTCCTGTGTATTATACAGCAGCTGATAAGTACTGGAAGGATTGGAATTTTTTTTTAATAGAAGTCATTTACAATTCTGTTAAACTTTCTGGCACCAGTTATTTTAAAAGAAAATGTTTTCAAGTGGAGTACCCCTTTAATACACTGGATCCTAGCACTAAATGAAAAATATTGGTGAAATACTGTGGTGAAAGACTGAAATAACATAATATCGCGGGTGACAACACTGCATAACAATGGAATAACAGCATGCAGTACACAAAAAGACAATCCAGTTTGGGAAAACACATAAAAACATATGGAAGCCAGACCATGCATATCTACCCCGACGCATGTTTCGCTTCTTGGACGCTTCATCAGGGGGGGAGGTTTATACTTGCAGCGTTCCAATGTTGGTTGTCTTCATGTCATTACAGGACGGGGAGCTGGTATACACAGACTGGAAGATGGAAAAAGATGGAGACACTGGAAGACTTATCAGTCAGTTGGCATTCTTGTATAAGTCATTGGCCCACTGTATATTCATTGGCATTGTATAGATTGCCTAGACTGGTGTTTCCCAACCAGGGTGCCTCCAGCTGTTGCAAAACTACAACTCCCAGCATGCCCGGACAGCCAACGGCTGTCCGGGCATGCTGAGAGTTGTAGTTTTGCAACAGCTGGAGGCACCCTGGTTGGGAAACATTGATCTGGAGAATGAGTCCTAGTCTGGACCATGACCCATTGACTAATGGCACTGGTGTGGTCTGCACCGCCATTGGTCAGTGACTGCAGCTGTTGCAAAACTACAGCCACAGGCGTTGTAGTTGGACATGTTGTTGACCACTGGTTTAAATGGTATTTTTTGGGAATCCCTGCCCCCATAGTGATACCATAGGCATGCTGGGAGTTGTTGTTTTGCGACAGCTGGAGGCACCCTGGTTGGGAAACATTGATCTGGAGAATGAGTCCTAGTCTGGACCATGACCCATTGACTAATGGCACTGGTGTGGTCTGCACCGCCATTGGTCAGTGACTGCAGCTGTTGCAAAACTACAGCCACAGGCTGTCAGGGCGTTGTAGTTGGACATGTTGTTGACCACTGGTTTAAATGGTATTTTTTGGGAAATCCCTGCCCCCATAGCGATACCACAGGCATGCTGGGAGTTGCAGCTTTGCCACATCTAGAGGTCCACGTAGATATAAAGAATACTATAAAAGCAAACAAGCCATATTTATAGGGCATAGCAACACATAACAAGCTGCACGGTAGTGTAAAGTTTGGATGGGCATAGCCTGGGGTAACAATGTGCATAGTATATTTCACCAGTGTAGCCATTGACTATTCATTTTGGGTGCCTGCAGGTGCTAAACCCTCACAGAGACACGTCGCCCATGATGGACTTGTACACACTGTGCATAGATCTCCATTCCTGAAGGACTTCGTTCTCACAGTTGGGGGCTGGAACTTCGCTATCTGGAAGGAAGGAGTGACTGTGAGTATCACTATACTGTGCAGATGCTGAGACGTTATAGCCAAGTATGCTGTGTAGATACCTACCAGCACCACTATACGTAAAATAGGGGGTCAGAAAGTAATTGTGTTACCCCCCGATCCTCAGGATAACCCATGAATGTCTGATAGGTGCAAGTCTGAGCAATTATAAAGGGGTACTCCGGTGAAAAACAATTAATTTTTTTCATATCAACTGGCTCTAGAAAGTTCAACAGATTTGTAAATTACTTCTTTTATAAAAATCTTAATCTTACCAGTGCTTATCAGCTGCTGAAGTTGAGTTGTTCTGTCTGACCACAGTGCTCTCTGCTGACACCTCTGTCCATGTCAGGAACTATCCAGAGTAGGAGAGGTTTGCTATGGGGATTTGTTCCTGCTCTGGATAGTTCCTGACATGGACAGAGGTGTCAGCAGAGAGCACTGTGGTCAGACAGAAAAGAACAACCCAACTTTAGCAGCTGATAAGTACTGAAAGGATTAATGTTTTTTTTAATAGAAGTAATTTACAAATCTGTTTAACATTCTGGAGCCAGTTGATATGAAAAAAATTGTTTTTCAACCGGAGTACCCCTTTAACCCTTATGTGTTGGTAGACTAAGGGTCCTGAGTCCCCCATTCACTAATGACTCCCAGTAATTTCTCCTTTCTGGCTAACCTCTTCCAGTAATGGCGCCACACTTGTCCATGGGTTGTGTGCGGTACTACAGTTCAGCTCTGTTAAAGGGAATGGGGCTGAACTGCAATACCACACACAACCTGTAAGCAAGTGTGACTGTTTTTTGGAAGAGAGCAGCTATGTTTTTTTCTAATCCTGTACTTTGAAGGGGTGATCAAGGAAATAAGACTTACCCCCTACCCAAAAAATCAGGGCATACGTGTCTGATCGCGTGGGGTCCAGCTGCTAGGACCCCCTGTGATCTCCAGAAGAGGGTCTGTCTGTTACTTTGAAGTGCTCCGGCCCCTACTTTCCAAGACAAACTGGTCTGGGGAGTTACTGACCGATTCGCTAATTACCAGCGTTAGTGATGTCCCACCTTGGCCAGGCTCAGTTTGTCTCAGAAGGTGGGGACCAGAGTACTACAAGGTAGGAGATGGGCCCCGTTCTGGAGATTGGGAGGGGTCCCAGTGGTCGGACATTCCGTGATCAGACATGTGGATAGAGGATAAGTTTTACATAACCGGAGTACCACTTTAAAGGAACACTGTATTGGGATATAACTTATCCCCTATCCAAAAGATAGGGGATCAGTTATAGATTGCGGGGGTCCGACCGCTGGGACCTCCCGCAATCTCCTGTACAGGGCTGTGACAGTCCGCAGGAAGGGGCGCTCCGTCCCTGCATGACGCGGCGGCCGACACGCCCCCTCCATGTATCCCGTAGAGATAGAGGGGGCGTGTCTGCAGCGGCTTCCTGATGGGGACTGCTATGGCCCTGTACAGGAAATTGCGGGGGGGGGGGTCCCAGCGGTCAGGTCCCCACCCCCCCACCCCCGCGATCTATAAGTTATATTCCACTGCAGTATTCCTTTAAGTACAAAACAGAAGAAAGTGGAATCATGGCCTAAGAACTCCTTAATCTGTAAAACAGTACAAGCCAGGACATTATAGACTCCATACTGCGTCACTAGACCTCTCCACTAGACCGCACGGTGATAGGATCTCTCCCAAGACACACACAGCACTTGTAGATGAGGACTTGATAGGGGAACTTCAAGAACTAACATGATGTCTATATCTTAGCATAACTAGGTAGATTTAGAGAAAATGCAGTGATAAACATTACAAAAACCATAACGTCAGCCATAGTGGTTGTGAGTGGTTGTGTGGAAACGAACAAGGTTGACAACCCTGACATGGGGAAAGTGATATGTAAGGTACAGGTTTAATAGGAGTGTGTCGGCACTTCCGTCTACTCTGTGGTGGTGCACGAGGTAGGGTAAAACTCACAATTAGAAAAGATGGTACCCAGCACTCACCACTCATGCAAAGTGAACATTTATTAAGCCATAGTGTAGTACTACGACGCGTTTCGGCATGGGAGCCTTCCTCAGCTGTCTGCCTAGGCAGACAGCTGAGGAAGGCTCCCATGCCGAAACGCGTCCTTGTACTACACCATGTCTTAATAAATCTTCACTTTGGATGACTGGTGAGTGCTAAGGTACATGTTTGTTCTCCCATGGACAGGGATAACCCCTCACATGGAGGTCAGTAGGGGATGATTTTTTTACAGGACAGCCTCAACAACCGTTCCTGCAGGACTGAAGGGGTTAAAGGGGTACTCCGGTGGAATAATTTTTTTTTTTAATCAACTGGTGCCAGAAAGTTAAACAGATTTGTAAATTACTTCTATTAAAAAAAAAATCTTAATCCTTCCATTACTTATTAGCTGCTGAATACTACAGAGGAAATTATTTTCTTTTTGGAACACAGAGCTCTCTGCTGACATCACGAGCACAGTGCTCTCTGCTGACACCTCTGTCCATTTTAAAAACTGTCCAGAGTAGGAGAAAATCCCCATAGCAAACATATGCTGCTCTGGACAGTTCCTAAAATAGACAGAGATGTCAGCAGAGAGCACTGTGCTCGTGATGTCAGCAGAGAGCTCTGTGTTCCAAAACGAAAACAATTTCCTCTGTAGTATTCAGCAGCTAATAAGTACTGGATGGATTAAGGTTTTTTAATAGAAGTCATTTACAAATCTGTTTAACTTTCTGGCACCAGTTGATTTAAAAAAAAAAAAGTTTTCCAGCGGAGTACTCCTTTAATGCTGATGATCTCCCCCATTTCCATCTATCTCAGAGCGGACCGATCCTTCAGTCGAGTTGCACTCCCAGGAGGTACACCGCAGCCCACTGGTCCCTGTCCAGGCCCGGCGTCTTCTTCATCGGTAAGGAAGATGGAAATGTGGATATTTGGGACCTACTGGAGAAGACGCACGAGCCCTCTCAGACGCAGAACATATCGGCGGCGGCCATCACCTACATTAAACCCTGGATCGTGTCAGGTAAGTGAGGCTATAATGCACCATGGTGATAATATGGGATCCATCTGTATTAGAGATGAGCGAACTTACAGTAAATTCGATTCGTCACGAACTTCTCGGCTCGGCAGTTGATGCTTTTTCCTGCATAAATTAGTTCAGCTTTCCGGTGCTCCGGTGGGCTGGAAAAGGTGGATACAGTCCTAGGAGACTCTTACCTAGGAATGTATCCACCTTTTCCAGCCCACCGGAGCACCTGAAAGCTGAACTAATTTACGCAGGATAAGTCATCAACTGCCAAGCCGAGAAGTTCGTGACGAATCAAATTTACTGTAAGTTCGCTCATCTCTAATCTGTATGTTTTGCATCCATATGGGTTACTTCACACATTATAAAAATATGGCTAAAGGTTATGAAGACTTTTGCAACCAGTTTTGTTATATTGCTCCAGTATAATATACAGTCCAATAAACAGCATAATATACAGTATAGTAAAATAATATACCGTTCTCAGTATACAGCTCCCATGCAGACCCATGTGATGTCCCATCCTGCAGTCATGTGTTACTCTGTTCCAGCTGCCCACTTTTCTACTGTCTATAGATCAGCAAGAAAACCAGGTAAATGTAAGACAGTAACACACATCAGGGTCAGACTACACTTACAGTTTGTAGTCTGTAACCATGGAGACACGTAGTTCTCTATAGGAGCTATAGACACAAAACAGTCACATGTTTAACCAAAACTGTTTGCAAAAATGCTGTATTTATTTATATAGTAGCTTAATTTTTTTAATTATATATCAGTGTTTCGTAATCAGCGTGCCTACAGCTGTTGGAGAACTACAACTCCCAGCATGCTAAAATAGGAGCCACCGTGGCGAAGGGTGTCTTTTGTCCTCCATGCATTTCCTGCTTGCAGTCACATCTCAGTCTTCAATGATATAGTCCAGCCTTTCCCAACCAGGGTGCCTCCAGCTGTTGCACAACTACAACTTCCAGCATGTCCCCCCCATCCCCGCATGTACTAGCTCATGTATTCTGCAGGGGGACACTTGCCCAACCCTTCTCTCCTCTGACATCCAGAGTCAACTGAGTTTAGAGGTGATTGTATACATAAATCAGTGTTTACCAACCAGGGTGCCTGCAGCTGTTGCACAACTACAACTTCCAGCATGTCCCCCCCATCCCCGCATGTACTAGCTCATGAATTCTGCAGGGGGACACTTGCCCAACCCTTCTCTCCTCTGACATCCAGAGTCAACCGAGTTGAGAGGCCATTGTACACATAAATCAGTGTCTCCCAACCAGGGTGCTCCCAGCATGTCCTCCCCATCCCTGCATGTACTAGCTCATGTATTCTGCAGGGAGACACTTGCCCGACCCTTATCTCCTCTGACATCCAGAGTCAACAGAGTTGAGAGACCATAAATCAGTGTTTCCCAACCAGGGTGACTCCAGCTGTTGCCAAACTACAACTCCCAGCATGTCCGGACAGCCGAAGGCTGTCCGGGCATGCTAGGAGTTGTAGTTTGGCAACAGCTGGAGGCACACTGGTTGTGAAACACTATTATAGATAAACTAAAGCAATAGAAAATAGTAAATTGTATCTTTATTTTTATTTTTTATTTTTTTTTTGCAGCAAAGCAGCATTTTCTGGCCGTGGCAGACGACAGCGGCACCCTCCACGTATTAGAGATCCCGTGGACCTTACATCACCCCTCCGCTAATGAGGTTGGTGCGAGGACAGTTTCTCGCTATCTCGAGTCCTTCATAAACAAGTGGAGTGTAATTTTTTATTGCCGCAGACATGTTATTTGATCTGGCCTTCATTAGAATTGCACAATGTTTGCTTTCTTTTTCAGCATTTTTTGTTCCTATTCTGTATCTCTTCGTGGCAGTACGTTGATTTTAGGAGGGGGGGGGGGGGGTTATAGTTGGATAAGAAAACTGTTTTGACAAACCTCTTAAGGTCTCTATGCCAACCACACGTGCTGGTTTGGATGGTACATACGGGTATCAAGTGCAATATCACAGACTTCCCCCTCCCCCCCCCCCCCCGGTTCTCTCACTGTCTGAAATGTGTCAGTCTCTTTTTTTCAAGGCTCTGTATCACCTATTTTTTTTATCCTTGTATGCTTTGAATAAAGATTTTTTAATTTTTGGACTATTTTCTTTTCCTTAAAGGGGTACTCCGGCCCGTAGACATCTTAGGGGATAAGATGCCTGATCGCAGGGGACCCCCACAATCACTCATGCAGCACCCACCTGTGGATCGCTCTGTGTCTGAAGGGTCACGACTACGGGGGCCGGAGTATAGTAACGTCACGACTCCGCCCCCCCCCCCCCTTGTGACAACACGCCCCGCCCCTCAATGCAAGCCTATGGGAAGGGGTGTGACAGCTCAGACACGTGGGCGCTGCGCGAGAGATTGCGGGGGTCCCCAGCGGCAGGACCCTCCCCGCAATCAGACATCTTATTCCCTATCCTTTGGATAGGGGATAAGATGTCTTAGGGCCGGAGTATCCCCTTTATATAAGATCTCCGGTATAGAAAAACGTATCCCCTATCCTAAGTTCTGGCCCCCCCACGCCCAGGTCAGTGTTTCCCAACCAGGGCGCCTCCAGCGGTTGCAAAACCACAACTCCCAGCATGCCCGGACAGCCTTTGGCACATGAATCCTGTATAATGTGTCTATGGGTACGTTTACACTAGGGAATCTCTGCTCGTTTCATCTCTTGGCCATCGCCCAAATGCTTGGTCAGTAGGACTGCGCGGCCCTGACGGCAATGCAGTGCATGCATTATTCTGCTGAAAGAATGAGCATGGGGATCAATGTCAGCGGCGGAAGACCCATTCACACCAATGCAAAGGTTCCGGAGTGCACTTATGTGCGAGTAAATTCTGTAGTGTGAACATACCCAATACAGTAAAACCTCCCTTAGCGGACACCTCCCAATAACACACAGTTTGTAATTCCCCGGCAGAGTCTCATAACACTATGTATTTGTACCCTCCGAATAGCGGATGTGGACACAACACTCACAATAGGGGACACAACACACCCTATAGGGGACACAGCATACCCAATAGGGGACGGGACACAACACACCCTATAGGGGACACAGCATACCCAATAGGGGACACAACACTCCCTATAAGGGAACACAACACACCCTATAGGGGACACAACATACCCAATAGGGGACACAGCATACCCAATAGGGGAAACAACACTCCCTATAGGGGACAAAACACTCCCAATAGGGGACAGAACACTCCCTATAATGGAACACAACACTCCCTATAAGGGGACACAATACACCCTATAGGGGACAAAACACTATAAGGGACACAACACTCCCAATAGGGGACAAAACACTCTCTATAGGGGATACAACACACCCTATAGGGGACAAAACACTCTATATAGGGGACACAACACTCCCTATAGGGGACAGAACACTCTCTATAGGGGATACAAGACTCTATAGGAGACACAACACTCTCTATAGGGGACACAACACTCCCTATAAGGGGACACAACACTCTCTATAGGGGACAAAACACTCTCTATAGGGGATACAACACACCCTATAGGGGACAAAACACTCTCTATGGGGGACACAGCACTATATAGGGGACAAAACACTCTCTATAGGGGACACAGCACTATATAGGGGACAAAACACACCCTATAGGGGACAAAACACTCTCTAAAGGGGGCAAAACACTCTCTATAGAGGACAAAACACTCCCAATAGGGGACAACCAGCTCTAACTGGCCCTACCTTGTACACAGGGCTGCTGTCAGGGAGTACAGCCAATACCCCAGTAAGGGGCCCAGGCCCCCACTGCACCCCCCAGCACAGAAGACCAATGATCAATGTTCAAATAGTGGTCTCCTGCCTCTGTATGTCCACCAGCCACATCATTCACCCCCTCCTTCCCTGATCCCCTCCCCGCCACTTTATTTCCCCTGTGCCAAATCATCCCCCCCCCCTATACTCCCTGTGCTACATAATTTCCTCTTGATTACACCCCCCCCCCTGTGCCATTTCATTCCCCCTTTATCCTCCTGTGCCACTTCATAAAGAGGGGGGTGATGAATTTACACAGAGGGTAATAAAGGGGGAATGAAATGGCACAGGGGGATCAAGAGTAAATGATGTGGCACAGAGGTAAGGGGGGATAATTTGGCACAAGGCATGAGGGAATAAAGTGTCACAGGGTGTAAAGTGGGGATGAAATGATACGGGGGAGGGATAAGGGGAGATTAAACAGCACTGGGAGATTCTACTTGTAATATTGCTTATTATCATGTTTTATAGGTAATTACACTCTGGAGTGAGTACAGGACAGTATTCAGTCATTTAGAAAGATTTTTGAGCCTTTTTTCCCAATAGGAGACACTATTTTATTCCCCGTGAGTGTCCGCTATTGGGAGAAGAGAACAGATCTGTTCTTAGATGGGGCCGTCATTACTAGATGATTGGGGTCCTGACTCTTGGCACCTCCACTGATCGGCTGTGTAAAGGTCCTAGTGGAATAGATTCATTGGTTCAGGTTATTGGAGCAGCTAAGCGCTACCTCGGGTTGTCCCACCTGCAAATACAGAACATTGCCCGAGATAATATTCTCCCTTTTCTACAGAGCAGCGAAGTCTTGCACTACTTGGACAGAGAAGTCGTTCACTTGGAATATTATGAACAGAGAAAGACGTTTCGAGCTGCGGAGAAGAGAGCGTTGGAGCTGAAGGACCACAGCAAGAGAACCGTAGGCGTATGTGTCTTTTCTTTAGACTTCTGGCCAATTGTATGTTTATATTTTGCATTTATAGAGGAAATTCACCACACTCATAGTAACAGAGTCCATCGGCTTCAACCCAAAACCCTACTGTGTTGATCCAGAGGAAGGCGGATAAAAAAAAAAACATAAGGCTGATGCTAATTGTCCCATGACTGAGTAAAAATTCCTTCCCAACCCCAATATGGCATCAGAATAAATCCATGAATCAACGTTCTTTCCCCATAAATCTATTATCCATAACCTGTAATATTATATTTTTCAAGAAAAACATCCAGGCCCAGGACTTGTTTATTGAGTCAGACATCACAACACCATGGAGCAGAGAGTTCCATAGTCTCACTGCTCTTACAGTAAAGAATCCCCGTCTGTGATTGTGGTGAAACCTTCTTTCCTCTAGATGTAGAGGACGTCCCCTTGTCATGGTTATCGGCCTAGGTAATTCTAAGTGAGAGCCAACTCCTGGAATACCACTCTCTCTAAATGAAACTTCCCTGTAAATCAATATTAACCAACCCTGAGTGTCCTCAAAAAGGAAGACGTGCAAACTCCAACTCCACGACCTCCAGATCCAGGAGGATAATTGGGCGCTGCCAACAAATAGACGTACTATTCCAACATGGGAATTTTTTATAAAAGGATAAATGTACAACGCGTTTCGAAGCTGGTCCGGCTTCTTCCTTAGACACGATTCAATTGAGCATATCATGAGTATATATATATATATATATATATATATATATATATATATATATATATATACCTCCGGAATGTTGTCACATGACTGGAAGAGCTAAACAACACACATAATAAATATATAAAAACATCACTAGAATAGTCACAAAATTAGCAGCATAGCATGAAAAAAGCATAATGGAAAACCACATTCTTATGGCAGCATGAGATACACCAGGGAGCGCCTCTTGTTCTTTAATATTGCTCCAAAAGGAGACAACTGTTTTGTTGTTCTTGCCTCCCATGAGTACAGAGCAGGGTGCTGGTTGGCTGGGTGAGATGTCATTTAAGAGGTTTCCCCAAGGATGGAAAAAGATGGCCATCTCCCCCAGTCATCTCCAACCTGTTTGCGGTCAACAGCGATGGTTGGGAAGATGAAAACAACCGAGTTGGCTAATGAAATTTCTGTAACTCCCATTGACATTACTGGGGTTGTCGAGCCAAAACGAACATATCCCCTATCCACAGGATCCCTCGCTTTCAGTGAAAAGTGTATACGGTAGACGGCACGCGCTCTATTCATTTCTACGAATGAGAGAATGCCAGAGATGCCCGAGTGCTAAATCTTCTTGGTTCTCCCATAGAAATTAACGGACCGGATGCCGTCACTGCACACGCTCCTCACTGAGCGCCGGGTCCTGTTTCGCAGATCGCGGGGAGTCCCAGCAGTCAGTCCTCCCCCTCCCACCTCGATCAGCTACTTATGCTCTATCCTGTGAATAGGTGATCAGTTAGTTTTGGCTGGACAACCCCTTCAGTAAGAGTTGCACACATGGCGTTACTCCCGGAGCTACATACTTGCACTTTATGCAGCTGCCATTTAGGTCAATGGGAGTCAAGCATGGTCGGGGAGCCCTCTTTTTGTCCATGGGAAAACCAATTTAACCTAGGTTTCAGAGGATATTGAGACTCAGGATAAAGGGGGAGATTTATCAAAACCTGTCCAATGGAAAAGGTGCTGAGTTGCCCATTGCAACCAATCAGATCGCTTCTTTCATTTTTAACAAGGCCTCTGCAAAATGAAAGAAGCGATCTGATTGGTTGCTATGGGCAACTCAGCAACTTTTCTTCCGCACAGGTTTTGATAAATCTCCCCCAAAATCCCTAGTCGTGTTTCAAGGCTTTTCAATGGGTCGGACATTGACTTACAGAATAACCACCTATAGGTGGTGCTAAAAAAAAGTGTTCTGAAGAAGAGCCAATTTGCATATTTTTTTTCCTGCGAAATGTCTGTAAGACTTCCTGCCATCTGGTGGTCTGCTCAAGGGGAAACTGAGGAAAAATGCTATAGAATAAATGTTCCCATAAGATTCTTGCCGCCCCCTCCCCCTCCTACTCAAAACTGTTTAGAAAAGTCATAAGTAGCCTCTATTACTGCTTCATTGTCTACCAACTACTCATAGGATCACTGCCGCTGTCCTTAGAGAAGTTTTCCACTCTTTTTCCGTTCCCAGACAAGACCTATAATGGAATATTCCTGAGGTCTCATCCTAATGAGCTGCTGTATACTTCTTGGCCCCCGTCATGAATTTATTTTGTTCCGTCACCTCTACTTGTATTTTATGCCCATGAATGTTCACATTAGGATGAGATTAGAAGTCGCTATTTATAATTCGCATTGTATAACCGCGTTCTGTTTGTGTCTGAAGGAAACGACTCCGCCAGCGAAGTCAAAAGAGCAGCTTGAAGAGGAGATAAGCCGAGAGTACACGACATACTTGGCATTGGAGAACTCCGCTCTGATAGGACTGGGGATAAGGAAAGAACGTGAGGAAGTAACCGTGAAAACCTAAAGAGCCTAAGGACAATTTGTATAGTGGAATGAAATTAAATATTAACCCCTTAAGGACGCAGCCCTTTTTCACCTTAAGGACTGAGCCCTTTTTCGCAATTCTGACCACCGTCACTTTACAAATTAATAACGCGAAAACGCTTTTACCGAATATTCTGATTCTGAGATTGTTTTTTCGTGACATATTCTACTTTATTTTGGTGGTAAATTTTCGGCGTTACTTGCAACCTTTTTTGGTGAAAAATCCCCAAATTTCATGAAAATTTTGCATTTTTCTAACTTTGAAGCTCTCTAATTGTAAGGAAAATGGATATTCACAATAAATTTTATTTTTCTTCACAAACACAATATGTCCACTTTATGTTGGCATCATAAAATGGACATATTTTTGCTTTTTGAAAAAATTAGAGGGCTTCAAAGTAGAGCAGCAATTTTCAAAAATGTCATGAAAATTGCTAAATCTGAAGGGACAGATGTTACAGAACTACAACTCCCAGCATGCCTGGGCAGTCGAGGCATGCTGAGAGTTGTAGTTTGGCAACATCTGGAGGGCTACTGTTTGGGCACCACTGTAACAGTGGTCTCCAAACTGTGACCCTCCAGATGTTGCAAAACTACAACTCCCAGCATGCCCAGACAGCCTTTGGCTGTCTTGGCATGCTGGGAGTTGCAGTTTGCCCCCTTAGTGGTTGCCACAGTAAAGATCGATTTACTTTAACTTTCAATTCCCCCCCCACTGTCGATTCCCTACCTGATCAGGATCCTGCAGGCTCCAGCGAAGATCCCAGGTCCCCAGGCATCTTCTCCTGCAGGTACCGGCCTCCATCTTCTTCCCAGAGCCCCTCGACATCCAGGGGCGGGCAGAACGGGGGGTTGCCATGTTGCTATGTCCTGCGCTGCCATTGGTCAGAACACCGTTCTGAGTAATGGCAGGGGATAGGAGTAGATCGCAGCTTTGCAACCTCACTCCTATCCTTTAGGCTGATCGGGGCTGTTGCTGACAACTCTGATCAGCCCTATTTTCCGGGTGATCGGGTCACCAGAGACCCGATCAGCCCGGAATTGGAGAAAATCGAAACATGCGATTTTCTCCGATCGCCGACATGGGGGGGTCTCAGGATGTGCCAGGGTGCCTGCTGGGGCCCCGTACGAAAGATCCGGGGGGAGGTGACCCCCCACGATCTGAAACTTATATCTTTAGGATAGGAGTAAGTTTTCAGATCCTGGAGTACTGCTTTAAAGGGGCGCTTCACTGGCCAGTGTACGGAACTAAATGTTCCGAACGCTGTTTTCGTGCTGCGGGGGTCGGCCACGCCCCTCGTGACTTCATGGTCACCCCCCATGCAAGACTGAGACTTGCATGGAGGAGCCGTGACCATGGCTTCACGAGGGACATGGCCGACTACTGCAGCGAAAATAGCGTTCGGAACATTTAGTTCCGTACACTGGCCAGTGAAGCGCCCCTTTAAGTAACCAATGTGTCAGTGATACAAGGGCCAACACTACACTCTACAGCAGTATTTTCCAAGCAGTGTGCCTTCAGCTGTTGCAAAACTACAACTCCCAGCATGCCCGGACAGCCGTTGGCTGTCCGGGCATGCTGGAAGTTGTAGTTTTGCAACAGCTGGAGGCACACTGTTTGGAAAACACTGTTTTACAGTACAGGAATTTATGTACGGTATAAGGACCCAATCAGATCTCGGCTGCTCATATAGGTCAAGATACTGTCATGAAGGTATTTAGATTTATACTTCATTGTACCCATAGGCTCCAATAGACCAAATATGTACTAGGTACCTGCTTTGGGTCTCCTCTACACTGATATACATTTTAATTTGGGGAAAATTAAAATAGACTGCAATTTTGTGTCCTGCAAATAAAACATTACCAGAGTTAAACAGGCCAAACTTGTCATTAGTAGACTACACTTTGTCTTTTTAAGCCGGTGGTTACCCAGCAGGCACACAGCAGTATGTATCTGACAGTACCCCAATGTAGATAAAACCCCAATAGAACCCAAAACGTGATGGGGCCTGACCAAAACTTGGATAGCAGATAATATAAAAGATGGTCTTCTAGACTGTATAAATAAAGTTGTATTAAAAAGTGTGAGCACATGTTGTATTCCATCTGTACCCATCACTTGGGTTTCATTTCATCCTTAGCGCATCTCCCTGGCATTTAACCATCTGGAGCCCCACAGTTGTTTAGTCCGATTGTGACCTATGAATCCAACTAGCACAACTTTCTTTTTCTGATATAGAGCTCCAAAAGGTTTGCTCCTTTCTACACACATTTAGAAATATATGTGTGTGTGTATTTATATTTTATATATATATATATATATATATATGTATATATAAAATTATATATACACTGCTCAAAAAAATAAAGGGAACACTAAGATAACACATCCTAGATCTGAATGAATGAACTAATCGTATGAAATACTTTCGTCTTTACATACCGTATTTTTCGCCATATAAGACGCACTTTTTCTTCCCCAAAACTGGGGGGAAAAAGTCGGTGCGTCCTATACAGCGAATACACCCCTATCGCGGCGGTCCCTGCGGCCATCAACGGCCGGGACCCGCGGCTAATACAGGACGTCACCGATCGCGGTGATGCCCTGTATTAACCCTTCAGATGTGGCGATCAAAGCTGACCGCCGCGTCTGAAGGGAAAGTGACACTAACCCGGCTGTTCGGGACCACTGCGATTTCACCGCAGCGGTCCCGAACAGCCAGACTGAATAGCCGGGTTAGTGCTTACAGGACGCCGGGGGGGACCTTACCTGCCTCTTCGGTGTCTTCTACGTTCAGGGATCCCCTGTATGGCCGGCACTTTCCTTCCTCGTCATCACGTCGTCGCGTACATGCGTCGGCGTGCGCAACGACGTGATGACGGCGACGGAGAGGGAGGATACCCGGCCGGCAGCAGAGACGTTCCGGAGCGACGGGGACACGGCGACAGCGATGGAGCGACATCTAGGGCAGCGGTGACGGGTCCGGAGCGGCGGGGACACATGAGTATTACCTCCTATGCAGTGGTCTTCAACCTGCGGACCTCCAGATGTTGCAAAACTACAACTCTCAGCATTCCTGGACAGCCAACGGCTGTCCGGGCATGCTGGGAGTTGTAGTTTTGCAACATCTGGAGGTCCGCAGGTTGAAGACCACTATTGGGTTCAAAATCTTAATTTTTTTTAGATTTTTCACCTATAAATTGGGTGCGTCTTATACGCCGGTGCATCCTATAGGGCGAAAAATACGGTAGTTGAATGCGCTGACAACAAAATCACACAAAAATTATCAATGGAAATCAAATGTATCAACCCATGGAGGTCTGGATATGGAGTCACTCAAAACAAAATGGAAAACCCCACTACAGGCTGATCCAACTTTATGTAATGTCCTTAAAACAAGTCACAATGAGGCTCAGTAGTGTGTGTGGCCTCCACGTGCCCGTATGACCTCCCTACAACGCCTGGGCATGCTCCTGATGAGGTGGGGGATGGTCTCATGAGGGATGTCCTCCCAGACCTGGACTAAAGCATCCGCCAACTCCTGGACAGTCTGTGGTGGATGGAGCGAGACATGATGTCCCAGATGTCCTCAATCGGATTCAGGTCTGGGGAACGGGCGGCCAGTCCATAGCATCAATGCCTTCCTCTTGCAGGAACTGCTGACACTCCAGCCACATGAGGTTTAGCATTGTCTTGTATTAGGAGGAACCCAGGGCCAACCACACCAGCATAGGGTCTCACAAGGGGTCTGAGGATCTCATCTCGGTACCTAATGGCAGTCAGGCTCTCTCTGGCAGAACATTGGAGGGCTGTGCAGGCCCCCCCCCACACACCATTACTGACCCACCGCCAAACCAATCATGCTGGAGGATGTTGCAGGCAGCAGAACGTTCTCAGGCATCTCCAGACTCTGTCACGTGCTCAGTGTGAACCTGCTTTCATCTGTGAAGAGCACAGGGCGCCAGTGGCGAATCTGCCAATCTTTGTGTTCTCTGGCAAATGACAAACGTCCTGCACGGTATTGGGCTGTAAGCACAACCCCCACCTGTGTATGTCGGGCCCTCATACCACCCTCATGGATTCTGTTTCTCACCATTTGAGTGGACACATGCACATTTGTGGCCTGCTGGAGGTCATTTTGCAGGGCTCTTGCAGTTCTCCTCCTTGCACAAAGGCAGAGGTAGCGGTCCTGCTGCTCGGTTGTTGCCCTCCTACGGCCTCTTCCACGTCTCCTGATGTACTGGCCTGTCTCCTGGTAGCGCCTCCATGCTCTGGACACTACACTTACAGACACAGCAAACCTTCTTGCCACAGCTCACATTGATGTGCCATCCTGGATGAGCTGCACTACCTGAGCCACTTGTGTGGGTTGTAGACTCCGTCTCATGCTACCACTAGAGTGAAGGCACCGCCAGCATTCAAAAGTGACCAAAACATCAGCCAGGAAGCATAGGGACTGAGAAGTGGTCTGTGATCACCACCTACAGAACCACTCCTTTATTGGGGTGTCTTGTTATGAGCCTATAATTTCCACCTGTTGTCTGTTCCATGTGAAATGGATTGTCAATCAGTGTTCTTCCTGAGTGGACAGTGTGATTTCACAGAAGTGTCATTGACTTGGAGTTACATTGTGCTGTTTAAGTGTTCCCTTTATTTTTTTTGAGAATATATGTGTGTGTGTACATTCTATCTGTCTGCAGACACCACTAGGTGGAGCTCACTGCATAGGGATTTATACAGCTCCCCTATTACACACAATAAAACTGTGTCTAGTAGGCCACCTCATCTCTGCTCTATAAACTTTAAAGGGGTATTCTGGCCAAAAACATCTTATCCCCTATCCAAAGGATAGGGGATAAGATATCTGATCGCAGGGGGCCCGCCGCTGGGACCCCCCGCAGCAGCCCGCATTCTATGCGTGGCTGCATCTGCTTTTTCTGAAAGCTCCGGGCTTCCAAGACTGGGACGTCACGCCACGCCCCCTCCATTCATTTCTATGGGAGGGCGCGTAACGGCCGCAATGCCCTATCCCATAGAAATGAATGGAGGGGGCGTGGCGTGATGTCACGTCCCCGTCTCGGAAGCCTGGAGCTTTCAGAAAAAGCAGATGCAGCCACGCATAGAATGCAGGCTGCTGCAGGGAGATCGTGGGGGGTCTCAGCGGCGGGCCCCCTGCGATCAGACATCTTATCCCCTATCCTTTTGAAGTTGTGTAGTCCTTTCATGTCTGACCACAGTGCTCTCTGCTGCCACCTCTGTCCATGTCAGGAACTGTCCAGAGCAGCAGACAGTACTGTGGTCAAGAGATGAAACGTTGAAGTGAATAAATCCACATTTTTTGTATTGCACCAATGACTTTTGGTTAAAAAATAAATAAATAAATAAAAATTATATTATATTATATAAAAATAAATATATTTTTTTCATATATATTCTTTATATTTATATTATATAATATACATAAATATATACTGAATATATATACATAAAAAAGATATATATTTCGTATATTTTTTTTATATATACAGTATAACTATATATATTAAATACTTTATTATATATATTTTTTATATATACACATTTTTTTATATAATATATATAAAAAATATATTAAAATGTATATATATATATTTTAAAATTATATATATATATATATTTTTTTTATTTTATATATATATATATATATATATATATATATATTTTATATATATATTTTTATATACGGTATATATTTTTTATAATTATTATATATATATATATATATATATAAAACATATATGTAAAAAGTGAAGCAACTCTCCATCCCATTAAAACGACACCCAACACAGTACAACCCTTCCCACCAACAACAAGAACCAGACCAGATACGCATGCATTAGATATTAACAGTTTGTATTGTAACAGGTGAGGAATACAACAGTTATATACAGTATATATATATTTCTCATATAAATTACAAAGTAGAAAATTCTGAGGATTTTTTTTTTTGTTTTTTTTGTAAGAGCTGAAGCTTTCTACATGTCTCGAGTTCACATTGGATGGTGTAAACAATTACCAAAAAAAATATAACAATAAAATAAAAAGTGGGATTTTGCAACATGTGGTCAATGCAAGTAAATATGACTGGTGGAAAGCACTTCTGGGTTACAAAATAGCACTGGCTGCTGCTTTAAAAAAAAAAAAAAAAAAAAATTATATTTTTTATTTTGTACAAAAATAAAAAGTAACAAAAACATTCGAAAACCTTCCTGCGTTTTCCATAACCCTCCGCTGATGGAGTGGCTTTCCGACTGTGTAGGGGAACTACAAGTCTCAGCATTCTGTTTCATCTATTGATGTTTACTGCTGTAGTGGTCATGCCCGTCGCAACCAATTTTCCAGATTATGACAGTAGCCAGTACCGTCTGAGCATGACCAGCAGCAGTGTCCAGTGTAGTAGTCTCCAAACTGCGGACCTCCAGATGTTGCAAAACTGCAACTCCCAGCATGCCCGGACAGCCAACGGCTGTCCGGGCATGCTGGGAGTTGTAGTTTTGCAACATCTGGGGGTTCACAGTTTGGAGACCACAATTATAAATGGACTTTCTTCATTATAGCGGATTTCTGACCCTTAAAATTTTGGTGGTTCCCAAATGGTTGGCCAGGCCAAAAAAAAAAAAAACTGTTTACTAGTCACTGGAGATTAATGAACTACATTTTAAAAACATAAGCATAACTACAACTCCCAGCATGCCCTGTTTGACAAAAAAAAAATGTAAAATGTAGTGAAACAACCTCCAGTTCCACAGATAGTAGTAAATGACGTAAGGCTGCGGTCTTCAAACCTACCACTTTCCAGCTGCTGTGGGACTACAACTCCCATGTTGCTGGAGGTAGCAAAA